>NC_142349.1:55708115-56009504 GCF_059441175.1 Urocampus carinirostris | reverse complement strand
ATGTTAAAAATCCTGAATTTGTTGATTGTAGTTTTATTCTCATCAATACTCCGGTAAAAGTAGGTAATAGTAAAAATTCAAGGTTATATTTTGTGAAATAGCATTTCTATGTACCAGGTTATTCGTCCATTATCTAGGGTCGTGGGGGTGCTGGAGCCCATTCCAGTGGGCAGGGGACACCCTGAACTGGTTACCAGCCAGTCGCTGGGACCACAGAGACAGACAGTTCATTTGCTCATTCATGCCTAGGGACAATTAGAACCGACTAATTAACCTGACATACCGGTACATGTTTTTTAAATGTGTGAGGAAATCGGAGTGCCCAGCGGGGACCCACACAGGCACGGGGAGAACATGCAAACTCCACACGGGGAGGCTGCGGTAGCTAGACTTGAATCCTGAACTTCTTCACCATGGGGATGCGCGCAAACCACCCACCTGCCGTGCCGCCCCTGAATCAAGTTATCTCATCTCATTAGCTACACTGCTTATCCTCAGTAGGGTCGCGGGGATGCTGGAGCCCATCCCAGCAATCATCGGGCAGTGGGCAGGGGACTCCCTGGACTGGTTGCCAGCCAATCGCAGGGCACACGGGGACAGACAACTCACTCGCTCGGTCACACCTAGGGACAATTTGGACCGGCCAATTCAACTGAAATGCATGTTTTTGGAATGTGGGAGGAAACCGAAGTGCCCGTAGGAAACCCACGCAAGCACGGGGAGAACATACAAACTCCGCACAGTAAGGCCAGGAGCTGGATTTGAACCCACTCAGGAGGTTTCCACGACCTCAGAACGGTGCCGCACACGCGCTATCCACTGTGCCGCCGTGCTGCCCCTGAATCAAGTTATGTTACAATTAAATAAGCCTCTAACCGTGTCTGCAATCCTTCAAAATAAAACTGCAAACGAACAGGAAGTTGTCACAATTCTTTCTATCCTGATCTGACTAAAACAGCAAAGGTAATCATTTTTGTCGGTTATATTTTTGTCTACACGAGCAAAGAATACAATATTTTTAATAACCTTTTTCAAACAGTGTTATTATTTTGGAAGTATTTGTGTAAATTAATATGATCAATTACTAATCTGTGTCATAATTGTATTTAAAAGGTATACAGTTTTTATCTTGTTTTAGATGGAGTGGAGTGAAGGGAAGTACAATATTTTATCTTGTTTAAGGATGAATATTTTTAAAACCGCACAAGATTTAAAAAAAAAACCCTTCCCTGACTTTTCCGTTTACGCTGTCGGTTACCATTAAATACTCCGTTAACCGTATCTGCTTTCCTTCAAAATAAAACGACCAACTAACAATAATTTAGCAAAAAAAGAGAGTATTGTAAATATCTGAATTTGTAGCACATAGGCACAAAATATAGTTAAAAGAAAATGAAAATGTGGTTAGGTGTTAAAAAAGGTGATTTTGGGGGATCCTGTCACGCATAATGACGGCAGTCGTGAAAAGACTTTTCACGGTCGTGACAGGACGAGGCAGAACCCACGCACGTCGTGACAGTTCACTCGTTTCGTGCAGGAAGAACAACGTCGTGACTCGTCCCCGCAAACATCCTCGAAGGAAAAAGAAAGAGTCCATAAAACACTGATCGCAATCTCTTCCATGCACGCACGTTTACGTCTAAAAAAATAAGCAAAGTGGAATCTCGTTATTTGCGCATGCGTGCTCCAATTTGGGAGCTGCTGCACGGAGATAATGTGTCACCGTTGATGCTACTCCTTTTTATTTATTTATCTGATGTGTGACCACAAGAACCCACAGTTTCCCTCTCTACAGTTTATCTCCCCCGACCACTATGCGACCCCTCCCGAGAGGAAAACGACAACAGTCCTCCCCTGTGGCCCAAACACAATGACACTCATGTATATTTCATTTGATTGGGACATCACGCGTCATTGATATGCTATTCGCTATTTTTATTTTATTTATTGTTGTCATAGGTATTGTATGCTGTTTGTTATTTGTTGAACATTGTTATTTGTTTAGCCCACCACCAAATATGTTTTTGAAGGGAGTGTGTGTATTAAAATGAGGAGTTATTAAATAATAGTTCTAGATTAAATCTAAATGTATTTAAAAAGCACTTTTCCGATTTGCAACACAATGTGCTGTTTAAAAAAACGGAATGTGCGGAATTTTTTTTAGATATAACCCCCCAACTCCAACTACCAAACAGTCCAGGATACACAAACACATACAACACGGTTAAAATGAAATAAGAAAGTAAAATGAAATGAAAACTGGGTGGAAACACGCGTTGGCCTGGAGAGGGATGGGCGACACCAAGCTATATTTGCCCAAGACACACCACAGAAAATTTTGCCCCTATATGATCCTGTGGTCAACCAACCAACCAACCAAAAACAAAATAAGATACAATTAAAAAATGATGAAAAACCCATATGTATAAAATAGTTAAACACGTATAAAGTCTGCTATTTATACATGTATATGTATATAAAAAGGGTAAAAAAGACGTTTATTTTAATAAAATGAGCCAATTTTTTTGGTTATTGGTGGAGTTGTCTGTCCCTGTGTGCCCTGCGATTGGCTGGCAACCAGTTCAGGGTGTCCCCTGCCCACTGCCCGATGATTGCTGGGATAGGCTCCAGCACCCTACCCTACTGAGGATAAGCGGTGCAGCTGATGAGCTAAGATGAGATTATATATACCAGTATATATATCTCTCTATATATATATATATATATATATATATATATATAAATAATGTTTTTTTTTTAATTGTTATTATTTTCTTATTTTCTTTGTTTTTGTATGTGTTTGTCTTGCTGTGGCTCACCCCTCTCGAGGGATATGACCAGGGTAGATAGATAGATAAATCTAATTCTTATATCATAATGGATAACAATAATGGATCAGTTCACATGTGAATAAAATTTGGTTATTTATTTACCTGACATTTATTATCATGAGAAACATTCATATAAAATACTTTCACCTTTTAATATAGTTGTCTGTATTTCTGTTTTTGTAATGTATTGTCAGTTAAGTCTTTTTTAATATACCTTATTTTTTTATTACAGCACACCCAATTATAATCTTAACGTTTTCAAAATACGGTATATTTTTACACAAGAGCAGAAAAACAATCTTATTATTTTCTTTTTCACGGTGTTCGAATTTCCAAGGATTTACGTCAATTATTTAACAATCCCAAACCTCTGTGATAATTGGATCTAATGGGGTTTAAAACGCATATTGATCTTTTTCCAGGGAGTCGGTGTCTTATAAATTATTATTATCAGGTTTTGGGATAAATGAGATTAGAACATAGATCAAAAAGCTTAACCCAAGCTGTTGTTGATCTTAAAAAACGGTATAGCCGCCGTTACAGTATACACACATCGGTACATGCCCCCCCCCCTTTTTTTCCATCCCCCCTCCTTGTGACAGGCAAATAATAATGAATCATTTGATAAATAATATAAATAATGGCTTTAGGGTGCTTATCGCCAATGAAGAGGCCGCCGCGGAGCTCTTATCTCTCTCGGCCACATTGCGGCCCTGGTTCCGCCAGTTTGCGCACGCGCACTGGAGACTGCGTGCAATACACACACAAACAGGCTTTTACAGTACACGCACTTGCGCGTGCATGAATCGCGCGCGCGTGTGCACGACACACACACACTAGGAAAAAAACGTCAGCCATGGACGAGCCTGCACTCACAAAATGGCTCCGCTAGCATCAACAGCACCTCTCGCGACGGTAAGTGCTCCCAAAATGGACGCAATTAACGCTCTAAGGAATTAATGCAGAGTGGGATTATTTGATTTCGAATTGGAGTCGTTTTGTGGATTTTATTATGACCGGGTTTCGATGGGAGAAACGAGCGGATGCGGGTTTGCGTTTATCAGGGAGGGATCGGGTTATTTTAAAACGTCAATTTATTGTTTTTTTATTCTATTTAAATTTATTGGCTTACGAGATCCGTTAACGAAGATTATTATTCAAAGCTTTTATTATTGACAATGTGTCTCATTTCTTTCGTTATTTTCGTTGATTTATGGCACACCTATTCCAAGCAGAGGATTCAATTTTCCCCGCTACAGCTATCAAATATATGCATTTGTAAAGCACATTTACAACAAGTGAAGTACATTTACAACATGATCGATGATAAACCATGACCTAATTTACATAAATACGAGATTGACAAAGGTAATCCGTTTTCTGTTGTTTATTTTTGTGTTTCCAGGTGATTATATAAAAAGGTCGAATCGTTATACCATTAAAAGAAATACGTTGTATATGCATAAAAAACACTTAATCAAAAACTAAAGCTTTATATTGCGCCAAAGTGAATGATCGTTAAACCCCCTCTAACAAAAAAAACCCGATCAATTACATTTAAAAAACAGTACAAAGTGTTGCGCTCTTCAAAAAACGGTTTCTTGGAAATTACTTTAAAAACTCTATATACAATTAAAACAAAATGTATTTGACAGAGAACTATATAGATTGAAAATAATAATAAATCAAAAATACTAAACGGGTAGCCCTATTTCTCGTTTTTTCCCCACAAAAAATGTGTTTCCATGCATTTATAAAAAAATTGAATAATTTGTAATCAATAATACATTGAAAAAATAGTAAATTCCAAAAAAGAACAAATCATAACAATTAGAGTGTAGCTCTTGATGACTTTTGTATAAATAAATAAAAAAAATATTTTTCGTCTGTCCCTCCCTAAAAATATTTGGGTCATTTGTTTTTTTATGAAATAAAAAATGAATTTGACGTGTTATAATACAGATTGCAGACAATGAAACAGTTTAATACAAATGAGGACATATTATAACTTAAACATGTTTATCTATTTGAATAAATATAAAGGACGATACTCACAATAGAAAATCCACATGCTGTTAATTTCGATTTTATTCCTAACATAATTTAGTTACAAAGAGAGACTTTAATTCAAAATGACAAAAACATGTTTTGAAAAAATATTGCGAATAATGTATCCATATGCTTTTGCTTCTGATGCATTCACAATTAAAATTGTCTTTTTCCCTACGCTTCACACTCTATTATTTGGGATTTCCTTTATACTTACAATTTTCGTTACAAAGCTTGATATTTTATCATCTAAATGAGTTCGAAAATATATATCTCTATTAATAAATTGTGACTGCAAAAACTTGATTGTAACAAATATTCCGAATAAAAAAAAAAGCTTTTGCTTCGTTAATATGAATAATTATATTGTTTTTCTTGTAGGCTCGCATGTCCAATGTGTTCATAACGGCGCATGACTTTGTGCTCATCGGAACTGCGTGAAACGAGAATCCCCCCGGCCTCCTAAATAAATAAAATAAAATAAAAATGATGGAAAAAAGGCAGCCGGACCTTTCTCGCGGGAATCTTGATGACTCCTCCATCACAAGATGCGAGGAAGAAGAGGGGGAGGAAAAAGAGACGATGGCGAGAAGGTTAAGAAGCAGAAGGAAAGATGAGGAGGAGGAGGATGAGAAAAAAGAGGGAGGGTCTTGCGAAGATGCGCCCCTGCAGAATTCCATTAACGGTGTTGCCAAGGAAACCGCCTCCCGCGACGCCCTTGACCTGAAAAGGGAAGTGCCAGTCATCGAACTCTCCAGAATAAAAGCACTGGAAAGAAGGACGGACAGTCATTTGCTGGAGCTTCGAAGGCCCCCTCATCATCTTCAAGGACCTCCTCCTCATTCTCACCACCACAATCTTTCTTCACAAGCAGAAGACGCTCGAATGGTCCAGCTGAGCCCAAACGCGTTCCCCGTCCCGGCCCGGGCCATGCTCTACAACCTGGCGCAACCTCTTGCAGCCATCAACGGGTAAATACTACAATAAAACAAATATATGTTATTATTAAGTAAAACATGCAATTTATAGACTATGTAATGCGTGGGCTTGTTTTATTTGGAGTAAAACACGGAGAGTGGTTGAAACCGTTCTATTAAATCTGAGCGCTCCTGATTTTTACCGTCAATGTCAATTCGCGTTGCAGTGAACCCTCGTTAATCACGGTTGTTGGGTTCTAATAGAACCCGTGATAGTCTAGTAAAATCATGTTTATTTGTAAAGTCATTAATCACAAAAAGTATCAAAAAGCGGCACAGTTGTACACTATCAAACAAGCAAAATTGTCTGATTTGCATTTATTCTGTATTCTCTAGTGTAATGAAAAACAATTAATCACATACCAAGATGCCATTTCATATTTTTTTTACTTACTTTTGTATTGTTTCAAGACAAAAGAGGCGCAGTTTTAGGTCACAGCTAATATTAATCTCTGGCTTGGCTTGTAATGATCATTTTAAAAGTGCTTATGGCTTGCAATCAAACTCTTCCCTGGTTGTTCAGCGATGTGGATGGATTGGCACTAGGTTGCTAGAGCTAATGCTCCTCTTTACTTAAAAAGAGGCCTTTTTGAAGTTTTTTAATGACTATCCATAATGTGTAGATTTTTTTTCTCTCTCTTATGAGAAAAAAACACTGTGAAAAAGAATAAAAGTTTGTGTAATAAGACGATTTTCAAATTGCCGTCCTTTCTGTATTGTAGCCAGTATCAAATCTTATTACATACAAAATACATTTGACTGGTATTGCAATTTGAGCTATTTTGATCCATTCTAAGCCTGAGGTGTAAACATTTTAAAAATGTGTTCAATGTATATATGTTAAGCGAAATCCACAAAATAGAAACCGTTATGTATATATAACTTTACTCTTATACAATGAAATATTCTTCAGTGCATCAAAAAAAAAGAACAAACCCTTTCACAGGCTCAAGTATTTGTTCAACGCATGAAAATACTGTATAAACGTTTTTTTGTTTGTTTTTAAATATTGCATTGTCGTATGATGGTTAGCAGACAGATTGTTTAGCCAACTAGAATGCAGAAAACAATGTAATGCTGAGAATGTAGTGAGAACGTGAAAAGGGACCGGTTTTATAGCAAGGGTTCACTTGTATTATGCATGTAAAAATTAGAGAAAATGCATAAAAGCACAACAGCACGTACAAACTAAGAAGAAAAGATAAGAAAAATACAATAATAAAAAATAACTGCTGTACGTTCAATACATATCCAAATATAACTTATTTTCGTGTTTTTTTTGTTGCTGCCAAATGTTATTGCACTTATTTCGATTGCACTATTGATACAGTTCAATATATTTAATTAACTAACATTGCACTATTATTATGACTTGTCTGTCTCTCAGCAATACGATGTAAACATATTGTTTTCCTGCCTTATTTCCTGATAGTATTTCATCTTTTCTTTCTTTTCAAAGTCTTTTTGAGATGTTTACCATGTAATTTCCATTCTTGTTGCGCACAATGATAATGATATATAATTGTAATCATTAGAGAATAAGTCTGTTTAGCCAATCACAATGAAGAGCGCAATGCACGGTGGAAATCAATAATGATAATGTAGTAATCATAAGAAAAATAATGATGATTTATTTGATGCTTCATGCATTCTGTTTTTTCATTTTTTTCTTGAGCACAATTGCATGTAAATGTTTGTATGTAAATTTAAGGTTTTTTCAATACATTAAAAACCATACTGCGCACATAACGAAATAATTAAAAAAATGTACATTTATGTGACCATCATTTTGAGGAAGATTAATCCAGTGTTATTTTTCTTTAAACATTTTATTTAACTTTTTTATTTTTCTGCCTTTTCTTTATTTTTATTGTGAAAGATGTATCTATAATTATTTTTGATTTCATTTTTTTTAGCATTTTTTATTTTTTTAAATATTTATTTTATTATTTTCACTGTGTTTTTGTTTGGTTACTTTGACTACTTTACTAAAGATGAAAAACAAAGAATTGTGTATTTTCTTAAACTTCATTCCCCTTTTTAATAAAACGATCAATTAATTACATTCCTAATATTTTTTCTTAAACGCTTCCAAATCCAATAAAAAAATTGAAAAAATAGTCAAAATAGGAATCAAATGGGAAAAGGAATAGCTTACTTGAAATGAGTGGAATCATATTGGCCAACAAAACAAAACAGTGTATTTGTTTATGTATTCATTTGTAAACATGTCTGACTGATGATGCAATGATGAACTGAATCAACGCAATGTAAAAAGAGAAATTGCCAGTTACATTCAGAAATGCCATCATCCTTTTTCTGTTTACAATATCTTGCTTATTATACTAATTTCTTTCCTCGTTGCTTCAAAAGCTACTTAAAAAATGATGAATAAAAAAATCTCCCTCCCAAAAATAACAAAATATTTGTTTACTGATAAATTACTGCAGATATATTAGCGCAAAAACAAGACAAAATGTTTTATTTCATATTCTTTATGGATTTATTTGTGATAGTTTCAGACGGATTATGCAATGATGAATTAAATTAACGTGTTAAAAAAAATTCCAATTATATACATGCTTTTGACATAAACCTCTTTTTTTTTTTACAAAATGTGATTTTTATATCAAAATCCACTGTAAAGAAAATAAGGATCAGGGAAAAAAAAGAAAGAAAAATAGCTTATTTAAGATGAATGTCATTGTATCTGCAAACGTAACAAGAATGTGTTTTGTACTATATATTTTTTTGTTTAATTTGTAAAACAGAAATGTCCATTATATTTTTGGATGTTACATGATCATTTTATTTTGTTACTTTGCATTATTTTTCCATATTTTACTCAAGTTTTCCTCTTCACTGCTTTCACATCTACTGCACACATCTTGGTTTGGCAAACATTGTGAAACTAAATTGACATTAATCACATTCTAAGTGATCGAAAGGGAAAACTAGCTGCAGGTGATTATTACAAACACAGATTGTAATGATTGATGGATATGTGCAATTTATTAATTTTTTTCCATAAATGGAGCTGAAATGATGAGAATTCTAATCACATAATTACCAGTCTCTTTTCAAGCATATGTATTTTAGGATGCAACGAAGACCCCCGCAATGAGCGTCTTTGATGTGATATGAACTAAAATCTTGTCAATATATGATGAAATTATAGGTTCATCATTTCAAGGTCATTTTACTTTTTCGGTTTGATGAGGAAAAATTCAAAACAGGCAAAGTACTCAAGATGTAATTGTGGTAAAGCATTGCATGTATTTCCCTGATGTTTATTTTTATTAAATTAAAGTATAAATGGAATGGATGGATGGATAAAGTATAAATATTAATCATGCCAACATTCAAATATATGTTTTAACACAAGTACATAAAAGTTGTGACTAGGGATCCACAATTATTATTGGGCCGATAGAAAACAAAAGTTCCGATATCTAGTCACTTGGTGCCATGCTATAATTTCTAATTAGCTGATACAACGTGTTAAAAAATCTAAGCATTTATCTTCCTCATTATATTTCCCATCCATCCATTATCTGCACCACTTATCCTCAGTAGGGTCGCGGGGGCGCTGGAGCCCATCCCAGCTATTTTCAGGCAGTGGCCAGGGGACACCCTGAACTGGTTGCCAGCCAGTCTCAGGGCACACAGAGACAGACAACTCACTCGCTCATTCACACCTAGGGACAATTTGGACCGGCCAATTAACCTGACATGCATGCTTTTGGAATGTGGGGGGAAACCGAAGTGCCCAGAGGAAACATGCAAACTCCCCTCAGGAAGGTTCGATCTCATGACCTCAGAACTGTGCCGCACACGCGCTAACCACTGCGCCGCCGTGCTGCTCATTGTATATTTTTTTCTAAAAATAAATATATAAAAATAAGACCCAAAAAATAATTACTGACTTGACGCTATATTAAATTATTCGACACTTCTTGTTAAACAGATTCTAAGCGTTTATGGTCTTCATTAGAAGACAGTAAATTTTGATTTTCTTTGAAAGTAGTAGCACAACTTGGTTGTGTCTCCTCTTAACCTCTTCAACCCAAAGAACCAATAATTAGTAACTTGACCACAAGCGACAATATCAAAACAACCAATGTCCCTCATAATGATATATTTCTAATTTCTATGTAAGTATTAGCACAACTTGGTCGTGTCTCCTCTCTACCCCTTCATTATATGCACGAGGGACTGGACATCTTGGCAATGATCAGTTGCATAGCTAAGAATGTTGTGATTGTATGCGTTTAAGCCAGTCTATTGAGTTTTGTTTTTGAATGCTTTTTTTTCTTTTTTTTGTCACATCCTTATGTGTGTTTGTGCATAAGATTGACTGCCCCGTTGACTAAGAAAGGCAGATTCCTGACCATGTCTACAAACCAGTGACTTAATGGCGATACAATGTGTTACTCTTCTGCCTAGATCTCTGTGTAAACTGAACATATTTGAATGTTTTGTATTCATTTAGCAGATCATCGCTGCCGCAAAATTGCTTCACGTACGCTGCTATGAGAAACCTTTACGGTTGTAATTGGCTAAATGTTGCATTTACCTAAAGTAGTATTTGTATATTTATTTTAATAAACTACAGATAATTTGTACAACCAAGATTATGCAATTTGATAAGAATGAGTGATATATTTTTCTTTGCCAAGGCATGTGTGACATTCAAGTTTGGAGCACTTGAATGATATTAAGCAGCGACATATTTTGACATAATGAACAAACTCATAATCATAAACACTTTATGCAATATCAAAATAAATTGAAGTATAATTTTTACCCACACCAACATTCAAATATTGTCAGGACCAGAACGGAAACAGGACCCAATTGCGTAGTGTTTACCACAAGTCTTATTGAAGGAAAGAGGAAGGGCTGCGCCCACGATCCGGTGTTTGCTGGACGCGGGAAGCAAGTCGCTCTCGCACTCGGATTGTGGTCCGAACACGGAAGTGGATCTTCCGTAGCGAGCGATGGCGGTGTTAGGGACGGAAAAACTGGCCAGTAGCCGGGACTGTGAGAGCAAGGAGTGGTCGGGGTCCGAAATGAGCCGTAAGCCCGGACGGGAGAGTACACGTCGGGGACAAAAAGAAGTCGTAAGCCGGGACGGGAGAGCAGATGTGGTCAGGATCAAAACAGGTCGTAGCCGGAGACAGATGGGACCAAAAACGGAACAGGTGGGAGTCAGGGTCGAAAAAGGCTTGTCTAGTATACACTGAGCTTCGCAGACAGACAGACAACAGGGGACAGACAGGACTGGGTTCAAATAGTGACAGGGAGCCAATCAGAACTCGCGGCGGTTGGCGCCAAATGAACAGGCACAGGTGCCTAACATGAGAAATCATGACAAACATATGTTTTAACACAAGTTGTGACTAGGGATCCACAATTAATAATTGGCCCATAGAAACAAAAGCTCTGATATTTAGTCCCTTGGTGCCATGCTATAATATCCAATTAGCCAACATAACTTGTTAAAAAGGTTCTAAGCAGTAACAATACAGTCATTATAGTTATTACCGACAATGATTGAATCGATGGATTGATAACGGGGATACCAACCCATTTACCTTTGTTGCAGTCGGCGCTGGGCAGAGAGGATTATATGAATTGCGTACATAGCTTTGCCCACCCCTACTACTCACCCAATCAAATTGTTTTTGGGTATTTGAAGATCTTTCTGTGGGTTTTCATCATAAGGTGTCTCAACAGATAATGTAGATTTTTTTAATGAGTTTCCATATAAAGGCTACGTTAGCGACGTAAAACAAAAACAGGGTCTATTGGAGTGACACATCGACTGGAAACTGAAGTCTGTGCTGTGTCTTTTATTTACTGAACCGAACCGTGTCGATGACGGGCGTTGAGTCAGTTTTGCAAATTCGAATCTGTTCAGAAATGAATCACATTAGAAAAAATTCACATTGCTAGAATTCCATCTAGAAGTCATATGAACTATAAGAAAACACACATACAGCTCCGGAGCCATAGGTTCCCGACCCCTGCTTTAGCCTGTAAGGTTTAAAAAGGTTGAAAAAATGCCTGCTCTAAGCATTATGTTGTAAATAGTTTTGCCTGGTGATCCTGGCAGATCAATTTCATTCAACAAATCAATGACACCGTAAATAATTTGCTGTCTGTCGGTGTCCTTGTCTTTCAGTCTTGGAGATTGTGAGCAGTACAGCATGTACCCCAGCAACAGGGTAAAACGCCGCCCGGCACCTTATGAGGTTGAACTCGACGAGGGTAGGCGCTTTTTAGATCTTTATAAGTATGGTAAGACGCACTTCTGCTGTGTCCTTCCAACATGACCATATTTTTTCTACCTGACCCCCCTGAAATGGATCTACCAGGCCATGCCCCAAAAAAACATAAATAATAAAAAAAACAGACTGAGGAGCAGGGGTGGGCAAACTACGGCCCGGCAGGATTTTCAATCCATCCCGCTGAGCAGAAAACTGTCAAAATACAATAATTTATACACTATCATAGTAAGTAAATTACTAAATTTAAAAAAGCTGTTTTTTTGGTGCCTGTTTGTCGACTACAAATATTTTACTACAGATCTGCAACAACCTTAATGCGAATTTAGATAACAAAATTAGTGCCTAAAAACACAGACTTATATTATTTAGCTCTGATTCTGAAAAGAAAAAGCATGCTACATAGACACTAATACAATCATACTATACTAAAGAAATACTACTCCAGACATTCTACAGAAATACTACAAAAATACTACTAAGGGAATTCTACAAAAATCCTACTGCAGGTATACTCCAAAATTACTACTGCAGTAATACTGTTACTACTCCAAAAATCCTACTACAGAGATGCTACAGAAATAATACGAAATGGAACTACAATTATTCTACAAATGTAAATATCAGGTTTACTGCTTAAAATTGTGACTTTAAATACTAATTTGCTTTCAGTCTGAAGAAAAAAAAATACAGAAAAACTAAACAAATGCTATTTAAGTCATACAATAGAGATATACTACTACAGAAATACTTCATAAATACAACAACTAGAGTAATACTACAAAACTATACATCAAATTTAGTGCATAAAACATTTACCTAATGTATAGTTTTGCTTTCATTCTAGAAAAAAATACTACAGAAATACTACAAAATTTATATGACAGAGATACTCCAAAAATACTACTGCAGTAATACTGTTATACAGAAATCCTGTTTCAGAAGTACTCCAAAAATCCTACTACAGAGCTACATTACTACAGAAATGCTACAAAATGCAACTACAATAATTCTACAAATCTATATATCAAGTTTAGTGCTTCAAGCATTTACCAAATATATGATTTTGCTATTTTTCTAAAAAGAAAAAAAACATATGCTACAAAAATACTACAAAAATACTACAGAAATACTACACAATTAAATATCAAACTAAGTACTTAAAACAAGTATTATTTTGCTTTAGTTGTGAGCGTATCATCACCAATTTTATGAGCCTAATGTTGGTAAAAACAAATATAAAAGGAATATGTAGATATCTGCATGTATATTTATTCATGAATGAGAAAAATTGGGAAGGTTCTCCAAGATTAGCCCCTTGGACAAAATTTTGGATCCAATCATCCTCCACTCAAAGAGTTTGCCCACCCTTGGTTTAAAGCCTCAAATCTGAGATCATTTCAGGTAGATTTTTCATTTCTGGACCATAAAGCAATGATAGAGGATGGGGGAAGGGATTGAAGGGGTTTGCTTCTGCAGCTTTCCACCTCTATGCCAAGCATTTACTGCAGAGTGGGCTGAGGGATTAAGATAGACTGGGTGTGTTCCAAGGACGACAAAAGCCTGGAAGACACCATGGACGGGGGGTGCGAGGATGTGACTGCATGCACAGCATCGATTGCGAACCAAAATCAAATATTTATGCTTGTTTACTTACTGTTGCCTCTAGATTGTTGTTTTTCTGTTTTTTACACGAGCCGTCATTTAATATTTTACTTTGATTTGCGGAGAAACAAAATGGGGCTGTATAATAGTGAACTGAAAGCAGCTGTTAGGTGCAAAGAGGGGAAAATATTCAGCAAAAATTAAAAGCCACGGTGTGTATTATATAGAACATTTTATTTGTTCATAAACATTGTGAAATACCCGGTAGGCGGGGGGTTAGTCTGGAGGCAAAAGCTAAGGCGAGATGATATGTCAACAAGCGTATGTGCTAAAAGTTTAGCTTTGTATCATCAAACTTGATGACTTTAATGATAGCCAAAGCTAGAGACAAAACTAGACTTGCACTGGTCAGAATACTGAGGAAAAGAAAGCTGTCTTTGCTCCTAGTTGGGTGTTAAAATATCATCATGCTGTACGTTTGGGTGCCAGAACCGGAGGAAAAAACGCTTGTGATCGTAAATTGAAGTTTTACAGGATCCCAGAATACACTCCTGATCAAAGACAAAAAGACAGTTGTGGTGAAATGCATTAAAGCGAATAGATTGGACCGAGGCACTCGTCAAAAATGCTAGGGTTTACAGCTCACACTTTTTTAGGTAAGAGAAATCATGTTTACGATTGTTGCTAAACAGTCCATAAACCTTTTTGTACTAGAAAAATATCTAATTTTCATAGCTTCAGCTAACTGTTAGCCTGTAGCCTAAACGGCTATGTTAGCTTTGTAAACACTGCTATGGCTGCCTGAACAAGCACGCATTGCAAACAAATGTTGGGTACACAATCCATGTCATTATTAGATTCATTAAATTTTTCATGCGTTTATTGTTTTTTTAGGAGAAGTGTCTCTTGATGGCATTTAGGCTACACACTAATAGTTAGCTGAAGCTAAGATTTTTTTTTTTAAATAGTTAATTTGTTTAACTTCAAATAATTTTCTATTTAGTTGACTTTTTTTTTTTCTGCAGTTGGTTATGTTTCCATATTTATATTGGTGTTTCCTCATTTTGGCCACTGGTAGGGTGTGATTTATTGGCTGAAAATTCTGAGGCCATCTCTTGCCATCCCTATTAGTGGTCGATAAGCCCCATTCAGGTCCCTTTCCTCACATAGTTAGTCTGTGCCTTGCCATGATTACATTTTATTTCTATTACTATTTCTTTTGTTTTTATTACATTCAAATCAATGCATGTCTGTGTTTTGGGTTTTGGCGGGGATAAAGGAATGGAATTTATTGTCTTATTATATGGTGAATGTTTTTATACAGCCCTGTGAGTGGCAATTTATTGCCTGAAATCAAATAAATTTTGATTTGACATGAAAATTTCAATAACAAAATACTATGAGGATGTTATAAGTAATATAGACTGGATAGCAACAATCATGAATGTTGATTCCTTTTACCTGAGATGTAGTGTGCACTGGAAACCCAAAAAGTTTTGCTGAGTGCCTCGGTTTAATCTTTTTGCTTTAAACGTAGGCGTTTAGGCTAGATGCTAACACTTAGCTGAAGCTATGAAAGTGAGATATTTTGCCAATATAAAAAGTTTTATGGACAATTTAGCAACAATGATATTTGATTGAGAAGTGTGAGCTGCAAACCCTGGCATTTTTTACGAGTGCCTCAGTCCAATCTTTTTGGTTTAATGCATTTCACCATGACTGTGTTTTTTTTTTTATCAGGAGTGTCTTCTGGGAATCTGTAAAACCTCAATTTACGATCATTAACGTTTTTTTCTACGATTCTGGCACCCAAACACACAACATGATGATATTTTTACACCAGACTTTTTTATCAGAAGTATCTGCTGGGATGCCGTGTAACTTAAATCTACGATCGCACATTTTTTTTCTCCCATTCGGGCACACAAAACCACAACATGACGACAACTAGCAGCAACACCAGCTCTCTTTTCCCCTGTCTTCTGACCGGCACAAGTATTGTTTTGCCTCCAGCTTCGACTGTGATGTCATGCTTGATGTAGGTAATTAAAAGATGTATAGCGAACCCTAGATGTGTAAAATTACTTCATTTAATTAAATAAAGATTAAAAATAATAAGCAGGTACACATGTTCAAGTTCACAGACCTCTTAACCACCATGGTATTAGGTGCACAACTTCTTGTGGAGTGTCTTGCGCAAGTACAGTCTAATAACACCCATTGCTCTTCAGCCCATTTTTTTAGGTAGGGGGTTGCTCCCTTAAATGGCACAGATAGCACTGGTTTCCATGGTTACCAAAAGCAGGAGAAGTATCCTAATCTGACTCGGATTCGGCTCCTTCATCATGTGGTTAGGATTGTTTTTTAAGTGTAAAGTGTCATCCCACTCTTCAGAGATGAGCCAAACCTCGGCATTGACAGGCAACGAACAGTGTGTGACAATAACGATACTAGAACCTCAATCACTGGGGAAAAGTTATTTTGTTCCAAAACATTGAGAGTCACAGCATACAATACAAATAACCTAATAAATTTTAGGTTTATGCCACTTACCACACACAGCTGATCCCTGTATGTGATGGTCATGGAGTCCTGTCATTCAGGCATTTTCCACTTCTTTCCCACTGTTTTCTTCTCTAGCCACTCACGTTAGCCAGTTGGCAGCAGGCCATGGCTCGTGTTTAGGTGCTATTGGTATTGTTAGCTGATCCTGCTTCGTATTTTAGTGTCACTTGCCTTCCACAGCTGGTCATGCATGAACATGTCAGCTGAGTCCTTTTACCCAGACATCTTTGACTATTTTCTACTGTTTCCTTCCCTAACCACCCATGTTAGCCACTTGGCTGCAGGCTAGGGCTCGTTGCTAGCCACTATTGTTATTATGACGTACTCCTGGTTTGTTCTTTAGTGCCACTTGTCTTCCACAGCTGAGTCCTGTTATTCAGGCATATTCCACAATTTTCCCACTGCTTCCCTCTCTAGCCATTCATGTCAGTCACTTGGCTGCAGACTTTGACTTACTGCTAGCTGCTATTGTTCTTAGCTGCTCATTAGAAATAAAGCTTGATTTGTCCTGCCACAGCTCGTCATGCAAGACAATCTCGCCGAGTTCAGAGATTCAGACATATTGCGCTTGTTATCTTCAACTTTTTTTCACTTTTTTCTTCTCCAGTCACATATTTTACTTGTTTGACAAATTCTGATTTGACATAGAAGTCTTTTACTGGCCTTTTTCGTGGCTAGCTTCTACTGTTACTGCTTACACCAGCTCTGATCAACTCCAGCCATTCATTCTTTTCAGACACTCCAATTGTATCAGTCTTGAAAATGATCTTTGTTCTGTAGTGTAGCTCGCCTTCTACAGCTGGTTATGCAAACGAGCGTCACAGTTCCGTGATTATTGTATTTACCGCTTGTCATCTGACTTTTTTTCCACTGTTTCCGTCTCACGCCGCTCATGTTATTCGCTTGTCTGCAGGCTATAGCTTGATGTTATGGTGAGTTGGTTCTTATAAATCTTGCTTCATCCTTCAGTGTCACTTGCCTTCCACAGCTTGTCACGTAAGCAAACATCGCCGAGTTTTGTGATTGAGAGTCCCAAAGCTTAACATATTGCGCCATTAGTAGTTTCTCCAGACATCTGCCACAGTTTGCCACTTACACTTGTTTTGGTCAACTCTAACTATTCACTATTTTCAGCCGTTTATGGCTCAAATGAGTTAACTATAAAGAAACAAATTGGATTGATTACCTAATCACTGCACAGCAATTCTAGGAAAACATCCATCAAACCACGGCTCAAATGAGCAAACTATAACTCCAGAAAAAGAAATTGAGTAATCACCACGACATATTTGAATTGTGCACTGCAATACCACGAAAACAAATTTATCAAACAGCAGCTCAATAAATCATTTATGGAACCCCAAAGAATCAAAGTACAGAAAAGCACTGAGGTACGACATTAATCTGTTCTAAGGTAGGGTGAAATTGTCGTATGGCAGGCGATATTAAGCTACTGTGATAAGCTAATGACAGAACTCCTGGTACCACAGAAAAAAACATTGAAAAAACAATATTGTATATAATAAGTACTACAAATACTGTATGTGAGTGATATGAATATAGGGATTGAAATCAGAAAAAAAATAAAAATGAATGAGAAACAACCCCCAAAGTATCAGTACAAACATTGGCATCAACCACCGAAATTTAAATATGTTGAAGCAGTCACGTCAGAAGAGGGGTCAGTAACAGAAATCACAGCCAGGATAGCTCAAACCACAGCCGGCCTTGCAAGACTCAAACCCATCTGTAGGGACAAAAACATTGCAGTGAAATCAAAGATCAGACTCATGCAAGCACTGGTACTTCCATCTTCTTCTACGCTTGTGAGGCATGGACTCTCACAGCAAAACTGAAAAAGAAAATCCAAGCCATGCGATGCGATAGGAAACTTCTAAGCGTCAGTTACTTAGATCGCTGACTTGCAGTCCTTATGAAACACATGAGATTCTGAACTGTATGAAGAGAAAAGCATTGTGGGATTAGTAGTTCAGCCACTAGCATTTCAGCAATTTCATAATACCTCGATTCAAACTAATAGCATAACAGCATCCATTATGATGTCGACCAATGGCAGACATGCATCTAAAAGATGTATGAGGCACTAAAAACTGCAAAGATTTCATTTTTGAGCACTTGAAAGAATGTTCATATGCTGCGATGCATACCAATAGCAATTCAGCATTTCATATGACCAATAACAGACACGCATCTTATAAACATACCGCCTCATACACACGAACACTGTAAAATTCTAATTTTCCTGGTTTTGGCCATGCAAAATAATTTGTTGCGTAGTGGGGAAAATGTAGGAAAGAGGAGCCAAAAAACATCTTCCATGTTGTCAAGTGAAAACACGAGACGCTATATCCCAGGGTTTTACTGTACCACTGCGGGAAAATGGACTTCTTCAGTCCTCTCGTTTTAATCCAAGATTAACTCAAGTCGGTTTTTGTTTTGTCCCAGCCGGCCAGCCCAAGATCGTCCGGCGCATCTTCACCAATAGCCGCGAGCGTTGGCGGCAGCAGAACGTGAACGGAGCCTTCGCCGAGTTACGCAAACTCATCCCCACTCACCCTCCCGACAAAAAGCTCAGCAAGAACGAGATCCTGCGCCTGGCCATGAAGTACATCAGCTTCCTCTCAAACCTCCTGGAGGACCAGGACGGAGTCCGCAACCTGGGGCCCGTCGCCACGGAAGGGGACGGCGACGATCTGACGGGGACCCGGGAGGCGGTGGCGGTCCAGGTGGGGCCGAGGCCGCCGCCCCCGCGTCCGGACGAGCTACTGGGGACTATGTCGCCCGGTTCCAGTTGCGGGAGTCTACCTGATGGTGACGCTAGTCCTGAGAGTTTTGTCGAGGATCAGGACTCGCCTCCGGCGCCGAGGACTATTGCGGGTTCTCGGGGTTCCCCGCTCCACATCCGGCGTAACGGACGCCGATGATTCTGGCGACGACTGTGCCTGAAGAAAAAGCCGTTTGAGAAGGACCTAGCGACGAAGAAAAAGCCAGACGCTGGAATGTGGTCCTATAAACTTGTACATTTTTGCATGGTGAAACTTTGATTTTGAAAGAGCCGAAATGATCTGAAGCACCATCAGTTTCTTCCGGCCCCCCCAAATCTTTGGTGTTGTATTAAAAAAAAAGTGCAATCAAAGCTAGAAACACGAGACAAAACCAAACAATAATGACAAAGAAAAGCACGAGTTTGAGGAAATCCTACACCAGTGGTCAACATTGTGGTCACCAGATAGCCCTCTAAGATCACCTGAATAGCTCACATACTGGTTCTGAAATGAGCTAAACATGGACGGGTCATTGTAACTTTTTAGGAAATTTAGTTTCTAATTGGAAAAATCTTTTAGTGGTTGACTGAGCCTATTTTGAACTAATTTCTAATTTATTTCCTAATCATTTATTCACTCATTTACTGAAATTAGAAGCAAAAAGTGTCAAAAATGTGAAGTCATTTTGTAGTTAATTGAATTTGATCATAACAAAAAAATCAAAAAAATCATACATTCAAGCAGCCTTTCATAAGTAACGATTATGATTTGTAATTTCTGAGCAGCAAAAAATTATTGTGAGAACACAGTTCACAAAAAAATACATAAAATGTCCTTACATGCTACAGCAAAATTATAATGTAAATAGTTTCATACTATGATCCATCGTTGATCACATTTGATGGGATCCAGCCCCGCTTCCCCCTAGGTTCCCCCGATTTTTAACATCCGCCGTACCAGCACCTGCTCGTAGCAATTGTCAGCCGGCGATAATGGATCGTGGCTGCACATGTGTTGTTCATTATAGGCCAAAGAACAGACAAAAGGGCCGCCACGCATGACACAATTTTGCGTTCATGGCCCTTGCTCACAGCACTAGTCACCTGGGGATAACAGATCGCCGCCAAAACAGTGCAGTTCATTTCAGGAGGGCCACAAAAACATGCTTCAACGGGCCGAACTGAAAAGAAAAGCACTCTGCCAGTCCTTGCTCTCAGTAATAGTCGACTGCTGGCAATGTATCATAGCCACAACTGTGCATTTCATTTTAGGCAGGCAAGAATGACAAGCCTCCTCAGAATAGTTGCCTTCTAGCTGTCCCCACTCGCAGCTATATAGGATTGGGGGTAATGGATGTTGGCTGCACGAGAACAAATTCATTTTATGAGGAAACACACTAACTGGAGAAAAGCCGCCAAGACCGACGAAAGTGCACTCTCCTTGTTCCTGCTCATAGTAGTATGCGACTGGGGATATTGGATTGCTGCCGCCCAAGTGCAGTTCACATTTTGGTGAACAGAACAAAGAAGCCGCCAGGCTTGACAAACGCACACTCCCCCTAGGGAATAATGGATCGCAGAATATCTCTCACTGAAGCGGCGGAGTATAAAGTGAGAAGTAGGGAGGGATTACAGTATTCTACAAAACAACATAGTTCAAAAAGTACCCACAATTCCGTGTGTTGTATGTTGACGGCTTTGGACTCGTAGAAAACACACAGAAACACGTCGGTACCGTTTACATTTCGACGGCGAAAACAAAGTTTTTCTTGGGAAGGTACAATTCTCGAGGTGTACAAAATGGCGGTCGTTCACGACGCCGATTCGACATGAATGTCTGTTTTTATTTCCGAACTGTAATGTTGATGTCGTTTTAGTAAGGTACAAATTGAAGCCCCGCCCCCCTCCACAACCAACAAACCTGTATTGGTACCTTTTTGTATTTTATGAATTGCGGTAAAAGGGACGTTGTACGTTTGGTTATATTTGTTGTATGATAGATGTACTTATGAATATATCCAATGTTAAAGCCGTTGAATTTTGCAGAAAAGCACCTGAATAAAAGGCGCTGAGTGAAAAGTCTCTGAAGTGCTTGTTTATTTAAGTACAGTAAATGAAATAAATATATTGGAACTGAATTACACCGGATGTGCATTTAAGAGACACTGAGTATTATATAGTGACCCCTGGTGGTGAAATAATACTTCATTCGTTGAAATAAAACTACTGATTCATATAATAAGCAAAAACACATGCACTATTTCCAAGAAATTATTTAGGTTTAGAATTCTGAAATTAGATTACACGACTTGAAGCTGACATGTTTAGCTGTCATCTTACTACAACAATAATCTATCTGACCATTTTTTGACGATAGCTTGTACCACTTTTTCAACCGCTTCCTTCTCTTGCCTACAACGTTAGTTATTTGTCATATACATGATAAGTGAGATTCAAAGGCATTAGCTACTTTTTTCAACCTTTTCCTTCTCTAACCACTAATGTTATCTAATTGCCTGCACTGTTTATGACCCTGCAATGTTTATGAGTGAATTTACAAATACTTTGGGTTGTCCGATATAATATATATATATATATATATATATATATATATATATATATATACACTAAATTATTTAAATTCAAACCAAAAATTAAGGAAAAGGTGGGGGAAAAAATCACATGACAGAAAGACGGAGAGAACGAGAGAGAGAAAGAAAGAGAGAGAGAGGGAGAAGGAGAGGGAGAGAGAGAGAGAAAGAGGGAAAGAGGGAAAGAGGGAAAGAGAGAAAGAGAAAGAAAGAGCAAGAGCAAGAAAAAAGAAAAAAAGAAAAAAGAGATAGAAAGAGAGATCTAAGTAAAGAAAGAGAAAGAAAGAGAAAGACAGAGAGAGAAAAAGAGAAATGAATGTATGTGTGCTCCAGCGTGACCCCTTGTTGCCAAAAGCGGCATTGCACTTACTAAAGATTTGACGAAACTGCTTCTTTTCACCAACGTTGGATCATTCCACTTCCTGTCCGCAAGTGACAACTTCCTGTGGAGGTCATCTTGGCTCAGTGACCTGCAGGATTTCCTGCCATTGTCTTGCTAGCTTGTCTCGCGCTCGTCTCTATGGACACTGTTGTGTCTGCAAAAAAAAGAAGGAAAAAAATGGATCAGAAATAATTTATTTTCACATATTGTTAATTAAGAGATGTTCGATACCATATTCTTTACAGACCTGATACTCGGCCCACTACTCAATGTAGCTAGTATGTATAATTCCCCTTTTCTCGGTAGAATGTCTGAAATAAAACAAAATCTAACTTTTAACAAAATATTAAAGGGACAGTGTATTATTTTTTGCCTCCAGGTGGTAAAAAAAGCAAAGGATGACAAGGTTCCGATGCCTGAATCAAGGAAGAAAAACATAATTGAAAGGAGTTAGCCAATGCTAAGTTGTGTAAACCTTTAGGGTTTTTAAAATAAACCACTAAATGAAAATTAAATCACTGGTTTAGCCTGTATTGTTTCAAAAGAGGGACACCAGCACATGCTGTCCGACCATTATCAAAGGGACAGTGTGTATTATTTTAAATAACAAGATTGATTTAAACAATAACAAAAAGTCAGTAACTATCATTAAAACGATGAATTTAAAAGTCTCCGTAGTTTGTAGTTTTCCATGTGATTTTTAGCACTTGTATTCAGTTGCACTGCAGTGACATCTAGCGGTCGTCTAGTGTTACTAGGTAAATATACGGCAATCTTTCGTGATTAATTTTTACACAGTGTCACAAATATAGCCTCTCACAGGTCAATATCGGTACTTCACGGAAAACATGGCAATCTTTAGGAGGGAATTATTACTCACTGTCACTTTAAAGAGCTTGGATGTAGCACCACGCTGCCCCTGCACTGGCCAATATTAATATTACACCAAAAATAAGAGACATTGAGTATTATATAGCAACCCCTAGTGGTGTAAAAACATTATCCTTAGTGGTTAGTTGGGAAACCAGTGATCTCCAACGTGCTGGCCCCCGGGCATCAGGTAGCCCACTAAAACCACCTGAGTATCCTGCATAATTTCCCTTAGGGGATGAATAAAGTATCTATCTATCTATCTATCTAAATATATCGTCGGTCATTGTGATTTCTTAGGAAATGTGACTTTAACCTTTAATAATGAGAACCTGGTAACAAGATAGTAAGTGAATGTTATTTCAGAAATGCACATCAAACCCGTAGCCCTTCGCGTTAATTAGTACAGGGTTTGTACTGGTGCTTGAAATCCTTGAATTTTAATGTGTGTAAGGTCAGGACAATGCTTTAATTCTGTTATAGTGCTTGAAAATGCTTAAAATGATTTCCATTGTCATGTTTCCCATCAGTCTAACTCGACAGACCACGCTTTTAAATGAAAATAAAATAAAAAGTGCGGAAAAATGACATCATAGAAATTTACGAAAAAAAACAAGAAAATACATATCGATTACATTTAAACACACTAAACAGATTTAAAGTTAAACAACAAGACAAAATCCCTGAAAACACAAAACAATTAAATATAAATTTGAGATCTTGACTTTTCAGCGCTATAAAGGATAAAATACAAAAACCTTAACAATTTACAAAAAAAGTTTAACCAATTTAGAGATCATCTGAAAGACAGGCAAAAAATATGAATTAAAAAAAAGTAAAATAAAAAGCAAGAGATCACCATTGTCTAAGATTGAATGCACTCTGCTTCGGAGCGATCAATGTTATTAAAGAGTCCAAATTTGCCTCATTTGTCTGCTCTTATTCCTATAGAGCCTTTCTAGGTTTGTAAACAAGTGTGATATTTTGAAGCTGAGCATGCATTGAAGCAGAATGGCAGAATTCATGTCAGTTTATAGCAGCCCATTGACACAAAAATGATCGTAGATCACAGATAGGAACAGCGCAAAATAGCACAAAGTATGTGCCAGTGACCCCCAAAAAAAAAGGTCGTTTGATCGCCGTCGGATTTCTTCCTTAGAAGATGCGTGAAAAATTAACAAATTTGGCCTTGAAAGTGCTTAAGAAGTGCTTGAATTTAGCCACGAAGGTGTACAAATCCTGTTGGTAACAAAAAGTAGCTCTCCGCTTCAAAAAGGTTGGAAACCCCTGCACTACACTCTTTACACAGTGTTGTGTTAAATTCACACTTTAAAGGGTGTGAATTTAACACCACACTGTCACTTTAAAGAGCGTGAATATGACACCACACTGCCCCTCACAGGCCAATATCGGTACTACCCCAAATATAGTATGTCTCTGAAGTATTACATCTGAGATTGGTAAAATTGTCAGGGATATTTTATGCGACATTTTTGCAAATCTGCAACGTGTGGGGGGGCGCTCTCGGGTTAATCCCATACCTGATTCAGTGTTCCCAATTCTTCGCGTGCACGGTTTTTTTCCCCATAAATGCGCGTGCGTGTTTATCAGTTTTGTGCAGATGGGTGGCTGAGTGCCTCTCGCAGCCAAATGATTCAGTATGCTAATGAGCCGTTATCTGCGCCGCTGCAGGAACAATATACAGTCTTTTTTTTTCTTTTTGTCTTTCTCTGCGGGCCTGCCGGGAACAGATTACACTGCACACACTGCCAACGTTAAGTTATTTATATTTTCACGCCCGGTAGTAAAAAAACACAAACATGCATGTTTACGGAGAGGCCGAGGAACAAACAAGCGGGTTTTGAACACACAGCGTCACCAATAGGAAATTTAGGCTCATCTGGAAGAAATGTACACTTTTTCTTGTTGTTACTTTCTCCGTCTTTTTTTAACCTGTCCATCCTTTTTCGTCCTTCTTTCTCTTTTTGATTGTTTTTACCCCCTTACTTTCCCTCGTCATTATTTGAATTTCTTGTCATGTCCTTCTCATTCACCGTTTCTTTTATTATGTTTTTTTTTCACACACTCTGTCTTTTTTCTTTCACTTTTGTTTATTTTTCATCCATTTTATCTCCACCGCTTATCCTCAGCAGGGTCGCGGGGGTGCTGGAGCCCATCCCAGCTATCTTCGGGCAGTGGGCAGGGGACATCCTGAAGTGGTGGCCAGCCAGTCGCAGGGCACACAAAGACAGACAACTCATTCGATCATTCACACCTAGGGACAATTTGGACCAGCCAATTAACCTGACATGCATGTTTTTAGAATGTGGGGAAGAAACCGGTGAGCCCGGAGGAAACCTACACAAGCATGGGGAGAACATGCAAACTCCACACAGTAGGTTCGATCTCATGACCTCCGAACTGGGCCGCACATGCGATGGAATGATTTAAACATAGTAATTATTGACTACTTTTAAAACCACACTTCTCATAACAATGATTTTCCGTGCCAGTTTGAAATTAAATCACCTAGAAAATCACAATGACAGACAATGACAGGGACAGACAACTCACTTGCTCATTCACGCCTAGGGACAATTTGGACCAGACATGCATGTTTTTGGGAATGTAGGAGGAAACCGGAGTGCCTGGAGGAACCCACGCAGGCACAGGGAGAACATGCAAACTCCACACGGGGAGGCTGCGGTAGCTGGACTTGAACCCTGAACCTCTGCACCGTGGGGCTGCGTGCTAACCACCCACCCACCTGTTGCTGTCTCTTTTCCACTTTCTCCATTTTGTTCTTTTGAATTCTTCCTTTCAATATTCATAATCCCTCTCTTTCTTGTTCTTTCTATTTTCTTATTTCAGTATCTCTCTTTTTGTCATGCTCTATTTCTCTTGTACGACTCGTAAGTTTAGGTGTTACCAGGTTTTAAATGACAAAAAAGAGAAATAACTTCAAACAGGAAAATAGGAGCCTAAGTACGCTGGCGCAAGAATGGCGTTAAACAAGGTAATGTAACAAAAAAGTAGATGTATTGAGTAACAGCAGAGTGACAGAACTTTTACAAAATCACAGAAAGGGGCCAAGGTACTAGCTGAAGTATACCAAACAAAGGACTAAGCTAAGAACAGAAGGCGAAGGACCTCCTAAGGTCCCGGACTAGATAATGTATTCAGACTTGGAAAAAATAGAGCTAGAGAAAAGCAATGCACTACAGAAGATTTGTTCGAAATTTCATAATAAAGGTTAAATCGGAGTGCACTCCGGAACAACTCAAGGAGACGCGTTCTCCCACCCAAGAATGCAAGAATGTTTCGGCCCCTCTCTTATTGTGAAAAGTTGTTCATGCAGCATTACATACACTCAAAATTCAAAACTCACATTAGACCTACAAGGCAAAATTAGTGTTGCCCATTGCTGAGTCATCAAGGTTATGTGATTAGGGCATTGCTTGAAAGCAGAGCTGTGTAGTAACAGAGTACATTTACTTGAGTAAGTTTGGAAAAATTTTGTACTTCTAGGAGTGCTTTTTAATGCCTTTACCTTTACTTTAGTAAATTTATGAAGAAGAAAACGGTACTCTACATTAGGCAAGATTGAAGTCGTTACTTCGTTCCTTAATAAATCCCCTCCACGTAAGCAGGCGTCTGTCTGTCTCCACTAAGGCCCATTTATTTTGACGCAGGACTTTGCCAGGCTCCACAATGTTTAACCAATCAAACGTAGCAGCCCCGTCACGTGACCATATTCAATTACAGTGGGGAAAGTTGTTCAGGGAAGAAACAGATCGAAAATGTTGCTTAGCAATACCGACTATGAAGACACAGAAGAAGAGCAGCACCCTTGGCCTCACATGAAAAGCATGTTCCCCTTAAAAAGGTTGTCAAACACCAGCTACAATATGCAATGTCTCCTTTGTTCGAGTTCATGGGCCAGCTTGTTGTTCTACTTGTAGAGCCTGTTAAGTATTGGGGCTTTGACAGTGCTACTTGGTGCTACATGTGCTTAATTTATTGATTTGATCTATACTATTTTCAGTTTATTGTTTATTAAATCACTTGAATTTACATTGATTTTCATCTACTTTTGAATTTAATGTTTTCGTTGTTGATTGGATGGACTGTGATCATTTGATAATCTGATTGGTTGTCTATAAAAAAATCAATCATACGACGTTGCTATAATTACTTAGTTTTTACTCAAGTAAGTATTCGGATGACTACTTTTACTTCTACTTGAGCAATATTATTCTGAAGTCACAGTACTTTTACTTGAGTAAAATCTTTGGCTATTCTACCCACCTCTGCTTGAAAGTACACTGAACAGCAAGTAATTACATCACTAAATTATGTGGATAACTATGATGTGTATTTACAACTAGAATGAGTAATGTGATTAAGTAATGATGTGAGGATCAAATAATAAACCTAATACAGCTACAAAACACTTGTGATAGGGATAACATTCTCAGTGACCTATTTTCATAACCTAATAGAAGCAAAGCAGCTAACCCCCCAAGTGGAAGCCAGTCGCTGACTGTAGTGCTTTAGCTAAAAAGTACAAAGGTGGCATACCCTCTATGCTCAATTGTACGTATAAAAAACTGTAACAGTTAGTAGGAGGCAGCATCTGGCTTAAATAGAGTAAACAAATTAGTCAAAAAAAGTACATGAACAGAATAAAGTGTACAACAAAAACAGGGTGCTTTTATACTAAATGGCTTATTGGCAACAGCTGATTTATTTTTTTCTTCTCTTTTTGATTGACGTTTTTGGGGTGACTCTTTAAAATACGACATTTGAAAGAATATAGTACTCACCTCATTCTAGTTTCCTGCTTTTATTTTGAAAAATAATGAACAATTTTCTTGTTTGAAGCAATGCAGGCCGGACCAGGACATGGAGCAACTGTTCCGACAATGGCGTGGCAGCAAAAGTGTGGGAAACTGAAGTCTTGGAAAGACACGGCCACCGAAACACTTTTGACTTTTTCCTTTCCCTTCTTTACCTCCCTTGCCTCTCCTCTTTTTTATTATTTCCATATTCTCATTCTTTAAATCAATCCCCCCTCTATCATATCCTTTTTTTTTCTTTCGCTTTATAAATGTCACTCTTTTTCTCATTCCCTCTTTTTCACGACATGCTTTCATTCTTTTTTTCAATCCACCCCACTAAGTCTTTTTTTCCTCACTTTTTTGCTTTGCGTCATTTTTTCTCTCTTTTCATGTATTTTCTTTCTCTCCTCTCTTTTTTCTTTCTCCCTCGTTCTGTACCCTCTCTCTTTTAATCCTTCTTTCTCACTCATTCTCCATTTCCTTTCCCTCCCTTTATTCTTTCTGTTTTTCTGTCCCTTTTATTCTTCCCTTCTATCCTTGTCCTTGTCTATTTTCTCTTTTTTGAGACTCTTTTTTCCTTCTCCTTTTCTTTCCCTTGCCTTCTTTTTTTAACCTCCCTCTCTTCCTAAATCTCTTTTTTGCTCTCTGCCTTTTCTGTTTCTGTCTTTTTGATCTTTTTTCTCTCTCCTCTTTTTGTTTATTTCTCACTCATTCTGTCACACACTCTCTATTATATTATTTCTTTCGCATTATCATTTTCACTCTCCTTTAGTCTTTCTCAGTCTCTTTGTCTCCCTCTCCCTCTCAGTCTCTATCTGCTATCTTTTTTTTTCTCCCCTCTATCCTTCTTTTTCATGTCATGTCTGGGGCTCCTAACTCTTTCTCGTTCTGGGAGAGTCAAAAAAGATGCCCTCAGCTTCACCGTTTCCATGGCGATTCATCATATCGGTGCCCCATTGATGCTTTAAAACTACACCGACACAAATGAACTCAGTCATATTTAAAGCCCTGGAACCGCAAACTCAGGCTTGCGCTACTCAGAACTCAGGGTTATGTGGAGCGCTTGTGGAACCTTCACTGTAATGTCCCTGTAACATCAGAAAATTGAAAAGTGTCTGTTAAGATGAATTGCCACTGTGCGCAAGAAAGTGAGTTAGCGCCTCTCCAGGCCAGGCTGTAACATTTGTAAAAGTCAACGCCATTTTTCACTGTACGGTGAGGCCCGCTTGTGATTGATGGCGATGTCACTTCTTGTTTTAACTGCTGCTAGTGCGATCAATTCATATTTTTTTGCTGCAAGTCGCATCATTTCTATACTAAGCCTTAGTGTCAGGTTACAGCGTGGCCGGAGAAGTGCATCCCATTAACGTAGACACAATATAGGATTTATAAAAGGATTTAGTTACAGAGAAAGTAATAATATTGGATAGAGTACAAAAACAGAACAACGGAGTTTACTAGGATATTCATGATTTAAAGACATAAAAACTACTTAAACACAAGCTTGACTACTTACCACTGCTACATCATGTTGAAAGACTCACTTGATCTAAAGAAACAAAACATGAGTAGAAGAAGACAAAAGCATACTAACCAGCTGTAACTTACCAAAAGGTGAAAGACAACAGAGAATATGTTGGAACACTAATAAAACACCATGAAAGAAATCACAGAATATATTTGGACTCTAACTGAACAAATAGAAGTTGGCAAGACATCCCTGCTACATAACAGCGAACAGCTTACTGGATCTTAATGAACAAAACATGAAAGTCAGACAATGCCGGGTATGTTAGAGATGCCAAATAGTTCTAACTCAACAAAACACAGAAGAGGATGCAGGGAACATATTAAAACGTGGGTAGAGCAACTACGTAATATTCCAACACCAACCAGCTCTAACAGAACAAAACATGAAAGGGGTCGACTCAAAAAGCATTCCCACAAATGGGCAGAACAACAACAAGAGTGTCATGAAAAGACAATGATATATAAAGCTGGGACACTGACTAGCCCTAACTAGAAAAACAGTGCATGCTACAACCTAACTCTAACTGAACAAAAAATCTGAAAGGAAGACAACACAGAAAATGCTATAGCCAGGGAATACAGTACAATAATAAAGGACCGGTTGCCCGTCAAAAAAAAAGTACAGTTAATTGCATCAATTAATGAGTGTCAATGAAGATCTCAGAATTTCATTTGACAATATGTTTTGCGCACTTGCGGTCAAAAGATAAGGTATAGTCAAGTGATATCACACAAGTTTCGTGTCCCGACGGATCACCACCTTATCGTGGTGGGGCACTTTGCGCGTCTCCATGACCCCTAGAGCTATGTCGGCGGGAGTCTCGTACTCCTGGTAGGGTTACCCAAGCCGAACAGGTCGAAGGGTAGAGTCCAGACTAAGAGTGATCCCAAAAGCTGGTGGCGGCACGCTTTGAGGCGGTTTCCTACAGACCTGGATCCCGTTAGCCGCCTGCAGTTGTAGAAAGATGCCGGTCGTCTAGGGTCTCCCTTGCCACTGGAACCATCTTCTTTACAATCAAGATAGTGGCGTTGGGGAAAGCGCACCCCTTACGCCACTTTAAAAACCGTCATTGCGCAGGTATCCTCTTTTACCTGAGTCTCCGACCACAATCCAGGATCGGATTGTTCAAACATCAGCAGACTCACAAATAAAAGAAGATGGTCATCATCGAATCGATGGACAACCCCAACGAACACAAGTTTATGTGTGATAAGGTGGAGGCCTGGGCCGCCCGAGGACAATGGCGACCAGGAAGACCAAAAGCCATCGCCTTGTCTCCCCAGCCAGGAATCATATCAACATCCAAGGCATGGTTCTCATTTTCCCTATCCCTCGGCTGAAGGATGAGATAAAAAGGATAGAGAGACTTTTCTAAGGGTTTTTTTCCCTTTCCATTGGGGATGCCCTCTTCTCTGCTCTTCACCTTAGCCTGATGGTACCCGCCTGTTGGTTGCTATGGAAATCTTCTCCTCTACATTGGTTGTCAGTGTCAATCTGATAAATACACAACCAGGCCACAGTAAAAAGGTATCAATTGTTGCTACCTTATTTCCACTGCAGAAGAAACCTTAATCCCTGTACCCTAGTAAAGATAAATGCTCAGAAAATATAAGAGAACAATATTAAAGTACTGTATATGACTCAAAGTATACATTTCATTTAAAACGATATTTCCTCATAAATTTAACATTGAATTTAATCATACATTTCATTCTGAAATCAACCAAATGTCAGCCTTTAATTTAGGTGACTTCCCAAACGTAGTACAGTACTTTAACTTTCATTTTCATATACATCCTGTTCTTTGACTTTTCCCAATGTTAAATAAATACATAAATCAATAAGGGTTATTCAGCTGTTTAAAAGACAGTTTCAAAATCTAGTTTATACAAAGTAAACAACTTTATTTTATTTTTATAAAACATTATCCTATGTAACAAATTATCCAAACAAAAGGGCAAAATATGTTTACAACTTTATCTGAAATGCACAAATTGTACACTTAATATATATTGATATCTAAAAAAAGGCCCAAAATATTATTGTCCTAAAAAAAAAACTAAAATTACTTTCACAACGTAAATCGTAAAACCGGAAGTAATCCTACCATCGATTATTTCACTTTTGTTTCGGCAGTGTCGGCTGCCCACTTTTCAGTATCATGTTTTTGTGTCAAGCTAAACGTTCGAATGTCACACCGATCACTGTGGATTTTCACAATGAAAGTAAGGCCAGCTGTCCCTTGCATGGTCGGAACTAGAATACAATTAATAATTGTTCTACTTCCGGTTGGCAAAATAATTGTTTTCGACGCAGGTGGCGCAGGGGCTGAGGAAGAGGGGTACGTGGGGGTGGTTGCTGTTAGAAATAAGCTTTTATTTTGAAAACCAACAACTAAAAGCATGACACAAACAAACCTCTGGACAGCAAGTGCATAGCCGTAACACGGTCGTATCAATTATCTAATCTACTTCCGTTCGCAAAACTCGTTTAAGCGACTCACACAATTAAAGTAATTTGATATACATTTTAGAAAGTAAATGACCATTCCAAGGAACAAGAAAGGGATATCATTGTTAGATTTTTTTTTATAAGAATAAAAATAAAATTCAAAAACGTGTTTTAAAATCTAAGGCTCGCATTGACTGGTGATTTACTTTGAAAATCCACAGCGATTTGCACGACATTCGAGTGTTTACCTTAACACACATAAAGCACTTGACCACAAGTGCGCAAAAACCCAATGAGTGAATGTAGGTCTACTTCCGGTTGGACAAGTCATAGTTCTTTCGACTTGCAAAATAAAGTAATAGAATATTTATTTTTCGTTCTAAAAACTAAAAAAGGAACAAAATCGGGATTTTATTGTTAGATTTTGATTTTAATTTCAAACATTGAAATTACAAAAATAACATATTTTTATTTCAAATGTGAGTAAAAAAAAGCCGTGAGGGTGGTCTCTTCCTCTTCCTCCCCGCGTCGCTATCGTCGGGGTGGGGTCTATATACCAGCAACATCCGCCTCTCGAGATGGACCGCTATACTCTGTGCTCGGTTCTCAAATCATTTCGCTTCTAATTTCAACCAGACGCGAATGACGGCCAAGCCAGTTTCGTTCTCCCCGCCCGGCATGCGATATTCCGGCCGCCGACTTTGTCGCAGAGCTCGGTGTCGGCGGCGGTGCGTTCAATGACCCCGTTGATGGAGTGAAGTGAGCTCGGGGGCGTCGTGTGATGATAGGAGATACGATGACGCTCTTGTCTCTTCTGGGTCGGATCATGCGCTATTTTCTCCTCAGGCCGGAGACTTTGTTCCTGCTGTGCATCAGCTTGGCTCTGTGGAGTTACTTTTTCCACACGGACGAAGTCAAAACCATCGTCAAGTCCAGCCGCGACGCCGTGAAGATGGTGAAGGGCAAAGTAGCCGAGATGATGCACAACGAGCGCCTGGGAGGCCTCAGCGTCCTGGACGCCGAATTCTCCAAGACCTGGGAGTTCAAGAACCACAACGTGGCCGTGTACTCCATACAAGGCAGGAGAGACCACATGGAGGACCGCTACGAAGTGCTTACTGACATCGCTAACAAAAGCCACCCGTCCATCTTTGGCATCTTTGACGGCCACGGCGGGGAGGTGAGACACGCGGGCCTTCCATGATGCACCTGAATGCGTCATTCTGGACCCCAAAAAACATGCGCGGCGTCATTCGTTGCAGAGAAGCTACACGGGAATTAAATTACACGTCTTGCGTTTAGTGAGCTTTATTTATTAGCAAATATGCAATATTTCGAATTTCCTTCTCTTTTAAACAGATACGTTGCATTTTTTCACTGCTGCCTTTGTGTGTGTGTGTGTGTGTGTGTGTGTGTGTGTGTGTGTGTGTGTGTGTGCGCACATAGTCCCCCCCCCCCCCCTCGGTCGCTGCTGCAGCCAACACAAAGAAAGCAAGTATGTTTGTCTTTGTACCCCCTCCCCCCATTGTCAAGGGTCACTAGATTTCAACATTCAATTACAGTAAATCCCCAGACTACGATATTTAATGCGGTATGTGGTGCAGGTGGTAAGGGTAAATAACAGTATGGCGGGAGGTATAAAACTATAGAAATTAGCGGATGTGTTTAAAACCCCAGACACTCTCGATAAAAATATGAAAATAACAAAATAGTATATACAGTAGTGTTAGTTATGTTTAACATATATGAATATGCTTGAATTGCAGTATGATATATACATTTACATGAAGGAAAAAAATAACATTTTAGTTAGCTTTGGTGTGATGTGACTTAAGCTGGTACAGTGGAGTTACTGGGTGGATTCAGAGAGGGGTGGAGACAACAGATTTATGATTTAAAAACTTCCACTCGGAAGGATTGTCATGCCCCTTCGAATGGAATGCCTTTATATAGAGCTTTTCAAGTCACTGAAGACCCCCCAAAGCGCTTTACAATGTCCTTCACACTTACCCACTCACACACACATCGATCGCAGCGCCACCCATGCCAGGCGGCAACCTCCTTATCGGGGGCATTAGGGTAGGGAGGTGCATGAAAATAATAAGCAAGGATAAATTGGTAATGAATAATTAACTGCTTCCAGTGATCGGTTATTGTGCATGCCTGTATGCTAGAAAAAAATCAAATTTGATTTAGCCAACAGGAAAGTTAATATATCATCCAAGCAACTAAATACACTAATAAACAAATGATGTTGAATCACTTTCCACAGCCTTTTTGTTGCAACCATGTTAGGGGGCCATTTTACATTTTGGGGGTAATTGTTATTGTTTTTTATCCAGAACAACAAAGCTCAATCTGCAGATGCAGCAGTAAGGCACCAAATTTCCCCCAAATTTCTTAGACTGCTTTGTCATTTTAATCACCTCCTTATTCCTCATAATTGTCCTAGTTATAGATTGGTTAAGGCCATTTTCTTTAATAAGGCTAACGATGCGCGTGCATTCTTCATATCTATGTAGTATTTATTTTTGCTTCTCCCTTTAGCATCATTGCAAGTCTTGGGAACGGCAACTAAACAAATACAAGTGTATTACTTGAGATTCTGAACTGAGAAGAGAGAGAAGAAAGCAATGTGGGAGGGAGTTCAGCCAAAAGAAAATTAGCATCTTCTTGACGCCATGACAAGAACCAATATCAGACCAGCATCGTATATGACGTTGACCATTCGTTTTGGGCATGGCAACCATTTTTGCTGATGTTGTATGGTGGAGAAAATGCCATCTTTCGAGGCCGAAAAAACATCAAATTCCATATGGTAACGTGAAAATATTGTAAGCTAGGGATTCCGTAGCCTAAGGGCCTACTATAAATCTGTCCCCACGAATACCCCAATGCAAAAAAAATAATTAATTCCATTATCTCACTGGGGACTCTAAATAATCTCCAATCGTTTAGCATTAAAGGAAATGAAAACAGATTTTACAAAATAATTAATTAAAAAAAATATCACATAATTTATTTTAGTTAGTTTAGTTAGTGTGGGAGGTAGAGCGCTCGTCTTGGGATCAAGGGATCCCAGTTCGAATCCCGGCTCGTCCGTGTTACATGTCGAAGTGTCCTTGGGTAAGACACTGAACCCCTAAAACCCCCAATAAGCAGGTTAGCGCCTTACATGGCTGCAAGGCCGCTATTGGGAAATGTGGAGCACATTGTAAAGCGCTTTGAGAAGTCATTGACTTGAAAAGCGCTATATAAAATGCTGATCATTTCATTTCATAAAAGGGAAAGTGTGAAGCAAACTGTAAAGCACTTGGGGGGGTCTTCATTGACTTGAAAAGCGCTATATAATTGCAGAACATAAAATCAAATAATAATTATGATTTAATGCTGGAAACTAATTCATCAAACTTACCCTTATGATATGCCCGTCTGGGCCACAAGGAGGCAGTAACGCCATCGGGAATATAAAATTAAAGCAGTGCAATGGTTAGGAAATTCGCGTAACATGTGAAAGGTCCTCGATTCGAGTCCGGGTGGAAACATATGTTGGTTGGCCTGGAGAGGGATGGGTGCCACCGGGCTGTACTTGCCCAAGACACACCACAGGAAATGGTGCCCCTACCACCCTGGTGGTTAAGGGATCCAACAAACCAGTACAGACATACTTTGACTACGTAAAAATTGTACTTAAAAAAAAAACAGTTTTTCTAAATTAAGTATTAAAGAATGTGCTTTCCTTCTACGACTGAGTATTTAAGCTCTCCCTTTGTTAGAATTAAGCTAAACTGATTTTCTAATGAAAACAAAGGCTTTAAAGGGACAGTGTGTAACATTTAGTGCCTCCAAGTGATAAAAAAAAACCAATGATTTGAACACTATGCAAAAATACCGAACTTATCATGCCAATGTTAATTTTCATGAAAAAAATCGAAGGTTGAGAAATTTGTATTTCTTTTACATAGTGGAATCCCAAACTTAAGTCGCTGCCATGTTTGTCTGGCAACTTACTGCTACGCTGTGCTCTGTGGCACTGGTTTTCATTCGCATTAGACAATACAGTGCCATCTATTGGTCAAACATTACGCACTGGGGCTTTAAAGCTCCGGTGTGTATTATATAGCGCCACTAGGTGGTCTAAAATACTTCATTTTCAAAAAATACTTATGATATAACTTATAGGCACGTTGACTACACTTGACACATCTCACATTGTTTTTGTTTAGTTCAGTGTAGTTAATTTTAGAAATTTAAGGTCCTTATTCCCACCGTAAAAACTTTGATCATTCTGAATCCAACTCGCTTTTGTGTGGATAATCTTTTTTTTTCCATTTCCAGACTGTTAACACAAGAATTTGAAGCTTAAGGATTTAATTTCCTCAGGAATTTTCTGCAAAGGAAAACATAATGCTGCTGCAGAACTCGACACCCTTCCATATCTTGTATCCGTTCTTCATTTCCTGTCGCTCTTGGCAGCGAGCTAGCATCGTTTTAGAGGTCATTAAGTTAGAAACTTAAAATGTGCATTAATGGAAGACTTCAGTTCTCTTTTCCTGATAACTTCCCTTCATTCTTTTCAGTCAAAAGTATGTTTGTGGTGTATTTATAGGAATATTGGACCTCAGTTTATTTTGGGTGAATCAAGGAAGCAAGGTTTTGGATGCTCTGAGGAGAGTGATGAGCAACAATAGTATGGATGTTAAGAGGGGACTGTATGAGATTGTGATTGTGCCGACTGTCGTGTATGGTGCCGAGACTTGGAGCCTGAACGCAGATTTGAGAAGGAAATTAAATGTTTTTGAGATGAAGTGTATGACGAGTATGCTAGGATTCACAAGATTGGATAGATTGAGAAATGAAATTGTGAGAGACAGAACTGGAGTAATAGTGGAACTGAGCAAACGTGTGAATAAGTGAGTACTCGGTTGGTTTGGACACATGGAGAGGATGGATGAGGAGCGAATGTTGAAGAGGATCTACCTAGCAGAAGTAAATGGAAGGAGACTAAGAGGAAGGCTGCGATTGACGTGGCTCGATGGTGTTATGTGTGCACTGCAGGAAAGAGGTCTAAATGTAGTGGAAGCTAGAGCTCTTGTTGGTGATAGGAATGAGTGGAGATGTGTTGTAAAAGAATAGTGGGATATTTGGACGCATTCTACGGGATGGGCAGGGCACCCGTATGATGCGGCAGGGGTAAACCAGTGAAAGCTGTCGGGCCCTGCTGTTGAACAGAAGAGTGTGTTGTGTCACCCTGACCCGAGTGACATGGCGGCTTTCTTGTGTCCCGTTTCATCAGGAGGGACGAAAGCATGACCAACTTAAGTGCCGAGGTGCCTAACTTGTTTGGGTGTTTGGGCATTTGGGTTGGCCATGGTCCAAAAAAATTTGAGTGTGTTTTTTGCTACTTTTTCCCTTTTTTATTTTCTTTATTTTTGTATGTGTTTGTCTTGCTGTCGGTCACCCCTCTCAAGGGATATAACCATGGTAGGTAGATAATAAGTTTTTTTGTTTTTTAATAAAACTAGCTCTTGCTACCAATTACTGTAATTTCAGTTGGCAAAAGTTCAAGATATACTACGAGATGGATTGGGAATTAAACAATAAAATAAAATAATATCTTGCCTACAAATATAATAATGAGTATTCATATCATATTTCTTGATTATTTTTGAAAATATGTTGCTGCCAACGTCATTGCAATACTTGACATTGCACTATCGCTCATATGCGCTTACAGTTTACACCTACAAGGTCAGTTTCCAAGACCTACCGTGTAAATATTTGCCTATTTATTCCAACATTTTTTCTATTTCTAACTCATTTTTCTCTTTAAAGTATTTTATTACATGTTTATCCTAGAGTGCCATGTATATTCGCCTTCTAAGAAATGTTCAATATATTTTTAACAATGACAATAAAGACAATTCTAATGCTCTGTATATACGTTAACAACATACGGTAACAATACAAGTCAAGTCAAGTCAAGTCATTTATTTTTGTATAGCCCTAAATCACGAAGAGTCTCAAAGGGCTTCACAGATTGTTACACTATATTACACAGACTATTGTCAACCGACAAGAGGAGTAGGTTATTCGTATGCAATACATTTTAACTTAGACCCCCTGTGTATTATGGAGCGACCCCTAGTGGTGTGAACATACCAATTTAAGTAAGAGATAATTTCTTTAAATAATAAGTTAAATGCATGTTCTATCACATACTTATGTTTTTACTGACTTGTAGGTTTAGAAATTTGTAATTGTATGACACAAGTTGAAGAAGCTGAGATGTTTAGCTGCCATCTTATTACATCTTTAGCTTTAATAACCGTTTTGCGAAGCTTTCTTGTCCCAATGATGCTTTTAGCACTTACAGACGCTTACTGCAGACACCTGAACCCAGCATGTGATGGTCGATGAATTCAATTGTTCAGGCATTTTCGACCTTCTTCCACGGTTTCCTTCTCTAGACACTCCTGTTAGCCACTTGGCTGCAGGCCATGGTGCGCCGCTAGCCGCTATTGTTATTGTTAACCGTTCCTGCTTGGTCCTTCAGTTTCACTTGCATTCCGTAGATGGTCATGCAAGCGAATGTAGCAGAGTTCCATGATTCAGGCATTTGGCACTTGTCATCTTCAACTTGCTTTCCTCTGTTTCCTTCTTTAGGCACTCGTGTCAGCTACTTAGCCGCAGGCTGTGGCGCGCCGCTAGCCGCTATTGTTATTGTTAGCAGCTCCTGGTTGGTCCTGCAGTTTCACTTGCCTTCCATAGATGGTCATGCAAGCAAACGTCGCCGGGTTCTGTGATTCAGTGTCCTGACGCTTGACAAAATCTATTACTGGCCTCTGTAGTGGCTTCTCTCACTACTGGTTAATGTTAGCCACTTACAATTTTTCAAAGCGGCAGCCTTCAGGCTTCCATCTTCCATGTTTTTCCAATGCACACACTTAACATCCATTCTCTTTTTACGCCACTAGGGGACGCTTATTACAGACTGTAACTTTAATGATTACAAATTCTGTATAGCTAAAGTAAAACAAAACTGTTCACCTTTATGTTCAGATTTTCTCTAGAATAGGTTCCATTTGTGATATCAATGTGATGTCTGAAAACAAATGGGCATTAGGAAAATTAAGTCAATTCTGTAAACAGTTTGCCCAGTTAAAAATTCCATTAAAAGGTATGATGGTGTGCAAAATTAGACATTCCTATTGGGATTTGACACCATGAATACAACACTCCTTGAAGCTAAAATGATCAAAGACAAACATGACTGCTCCTTTTATATGCATTAAAGCTTGAAAGAAAAAAGCAAGACAATTTAAATTTATTGTTGTATTAAAGGAAATTAAAAAATATATCCACTGCAATTGTTCCATTGTGTTTTGTCCGTTTTTATGACTTTATCATCATTTCCAATTTTCAAAACGACAAATAAAAAGTTCATATTTTTTAAGAATAAACTACTATTGTGACTTTAAAGATTATTGAGTGTCTCCATAATCTTGCTAAGTAAAATAAAGGGGAGCATGATGGAACTTGTTTAATAATTCAACAGGAGTTATCGATATAAGTGGCTGCAAAATTAAACGGCCTAAGAAAAGCTTTCATGCAAGTTTGAATTTGCCAAGCTAAATCTTGAACAAAAGTGAACAAAAACTGGGGTGGAAAGTAACACAATCGATTTTTTTTCCCACAAGGCCGCAGCCGATTACGCGAAGGCTTACCTGCCCGAAGCCTTGAAACAGCAGCTCCAAACTCTGGACCGAGAAAAGAAGGAGAGCTCCCTGTCGTACGCCGCCATCTTGGAACAACGCATCCTGAACGTCGACCGAGAAATGCTGGACAAACTGTCGGCCAATCACGACGAAGCGGGTCAGTGGGATATCGTAAATCAAGGATTCTACTCAAAGAGTACTGTAGACCCCCAGGATACGAAACAAATCTGTTCTGAGGTGGGGGTAGCAAGGTGAAATTGTCGTATGGCGGAAAATTGAACCTATGGTAATTGGCTCATGTGTGAACAGCCCGTGGTACCTTGGGCAAAAACATTAAAATTGTATGCCGTTTCCCGGCATTCTACTTGAGCGAGGTTGTTGAGGCCGTGGTTTGTTGAAAAGTACCAAGGAGCCACTAGGTAGTGCCAAAGAGCAGTAGGCTGTATGCAGCTCAAGAGCCGCTTGTACACTAAAGATTATATATTGATTCTGTTAGTATTTATTGTGGGTACCTTGACACAAACCCTAGCTCAAGACACTCATGAAGGCCTAAAGCACTACTGTGTAAAGGTTAACAAAAATCAGTTCTTCCGTTTCGAAGCCTATAAGCCACAAACACTAAGTCACATTTCTGCAGATATTTCTTTATAATGTTTAATAGCACAACAGTGAACAAACATCGCTTGACACAATGAAAAGAGGTCTGTGTTAAGCTTTTATAGCATAGTAAATGTATTTTTCCCCTCAAAAAAACTCACAATATATCCATTAATAACCAAAGCCCTGGCATCAAAAGTGAGCACACCCTAAAGATGCTACTCCCCTATATGTCCAAACAAAGCACTGCTTGTCATTTTCCCTACAAAATACCATGTGGCATGTTATTCTTACTCTGGTGTGAATAGGGAGCAAGTGTGTTCAATTTGTAGTATACTATGTCATATTGGTCACTGAAACTCCCAGGATGGCACACCATGGCAAGGAACTATCTAGGGACATTAAAAAAATGAATTATGGCACTCCATACGGCTGCCCAAGGCTACAAGATAATTGCCAACACCCTCAAGTTAAGCTGCAGTACAATAGCCAAGAAAATAGTAGAAAATCACAAAGCACTCACAACAGGGCTTGTGTTGGATTTCCAAAGAAGCTGAGTGAATCTGCACAGTGTCACATCCAAATGCTAGCCAAGAAAAATAGGAGCAGGAGTGCGGTCAGCATTGTTAAAGAGATTGAAAAGGTGGTGGTGGTGGTGGGGGGGGGGGGGGGGGGGGGGGGGGGGGGGGGGGGGGGTTGTAGCCTAGAAGTACTCACTCCAGGAACTTTCATTTTAGGGTGTACTCAATTTTGTGGCAAAGGGGTTTAATTATCGATAGCTACATTGAGTTTCTTTAAAGGGGTTAAAATACATTTGCACTGCTATAAAAGCTTTACACAAACTACCTTTTATCGTGTCGAAGCAATGTTTCTTCAGTGTTCTTCTACTAAACACTACAATGAAGTCCCTGCAGAAATGTGAGGTGTACTCACTTTTGAGACATCCTGTACTAACACACGGGCACACCCAAATCTGGATCTTAATAATAGTCTAGACCTGGACGAGATAGACTGGAAAAACATTAGTAACAAAATAGCATATACTCAGTACTTCATGTATCTCATATACATATATGTCATTAACGTATTTTCCGGACTATTTGTCACAGTTCTTCTAATAGTTTTGCCGGGGGTGCGAATTACACTAAGGAGCGACATTTATATATTTTTTCCTCACACTGACTCGTTAAATCTTGAAGAAGCACACAAGATTCTAAACTAAACAATGACGTATCGGTATCTTGATTTTGCCGTGACATCGACCACTAGCAGATAGGCTTCTTTAGACACATATGAGGCGCATGAGTCACACAACATACATTTGAACTCCGCGGTTTGAACTTTGTATGAATGGGAAAGAGCTTCTTGATGTATGGGGTACAAATGCTGTATCGAGGGGGCCAAAAAAATCGCATTACATCGTTACATCAAAACATTGTAAGCTAGGGACGGGGTAACCCGGGGGTCTACTGTATTTGAGTTGTTGATAGCTAAAAACATTCAATAAACCGCTGACGACGGACTGTTATAACTTCCGATTCTAAAAACGTGGCTAGCCAATTATTGGAGTTAGCTGTACAATATACCTTATAAGATTTCCACCCTTTTTAAAATTGTTTTTTTTTCAGGAACTACGTGCTTGGTGGCGCTATTGTCGGACAGAGAATTGACGGTCGCCAACGTGGGCGACTCCCGTGGCGTTCTCTGTGACAAAGACGGCAACGCCGTGGCGCTCTCGCACGACCACAAACCTTATCAGCTCAAAGAGCGCAAGAGGATTAAGAGGGCTGGTAAGATTATTATTTTGAAAACATCAAATTCCCTAAATTGTCATTCTTGAGGATTTATTTTGATCGTTTTTATTTCAATTCAGCCCAAATGTAATCTTCTATCAAGGATAACGAACACACAAATATTTAACATGTAGAAGCTGAAATTTTAAAGATTTGAATCATGTTTATATCAATTACTGTAAATATAATATTTTACTTAGTGCTATAGCGCAAGGGTCACCAACGTGGTTCCCGCTAGCACCATGTAGCCCCTCTAAGAACATCCGAGTAGCCTACAGCCTGGTTCTTAAAATAGCTCACTAACAATGGCTCATCATGGTTTTTCTAGGAAATTTCTAACTGACATGATGTTTTGTAGGTTGACTGAGTCTATTTCAATCTTCCTTTTACTAAATAAAACCTGGTAATAACATAGTAATAACATTTTACGGTGTTTTAGAAATGCATATAAAACTGGTAGCCCTTTGCTCTGATCAGCAACAAAAAAGTAGCTGTCTATAAAATGGGGGTCATAACCATGTGGCCCACGGGCACCAGGTAGCCCATTGACCAGTTTCGAAAAGCTCACTAGTGATGATTTATTGTGATTTTCTTGGAAATTTCTTACTGGTATAACGTTTTATTGGTTGAGCCCATTTTAACCCCATTTCTAATATTACAACCTGGTCCTAACATGGAGCTAAACATGGACATCACATGGTCCCTAACATGGTCATAAGATTTGATGGCATTATTTTAGAACTGCATATCAAACTGGCTAATCACAAACAAAAAGTAGCTTTCAGCTTTACAAAGGCCCCTAGCGTGGCCCCTAACATAGTCATATTTATGGAAACCTTTTGACATTGAAATATGTAGATTTTATTGCACACTATTTTTACCCAAGCAACACAATCCATCTCCAGAATATTAAAAGAAAACAAGCAACATGCTTGTATAAAACCGGAGGAGGCCAACTTTTACCAAAATGTAAATCTCACGCAATGGTTTGCGCGGTCATTTATGCACTAAGGCTTATTCTCACTTGATAATTAAAGCAGCAGTTGACTAAAAAAAAATAGTCTCAAGTGAAGATTTTCTGACCCCTATAAAGGCAAGCACTCATTTGTAATGGAGCCTGCAGAAAAAACTGACTTGGACACACTCTGATGGTGCATATTATCACAGCATCCTCTCACCTTTTTGCAGGAGGCTTCATCAGTTTCAACGGCTCCTGGCGAGTTCAGGGAATCCTGGCCATGTCGCGCTCTCTGGGCGACTACCCGCTCAAGAACCTCAACGTGGTCATCCCCGACCCGGACATCATGACATTCGACCTGGACAAACTGCAGCCGGAATTCATGATTTTGGCCTCGGACGGGCTGTGGGATGCCTTCAGCAACGAGGAGGCGGTGCGCTTTGTCCGTGAGCGCCTGGACGAGCCGCACTTTGGTGCCAAAAGCATCGTCTTGCAGTCCTTCTACCGCGGCTGCCCGGACAACATCACCGTCATGGTGGTCAAGTTCAAAAGCGGAAAATCGGCAGAATGAGTCAGTGGGATGGGACTCCAGACTCGGAAGACTCAAAGAAACCAAATTAGGACAACGAAAGTACCAGCATGTATCATTTAAGCAACCGATTTTGTTTTAACCCCCACACCCCCGCCTCCTTACAAGAGTTTCTTCTGATGAAGCTGAAGTCAGTGCCTGATTGTAATGCGTGGGGAAACAATGTTTTCGTTAATACCATTTCCTCAAACACAGTAGACCCCCGGGATACAACATTGACTCGTTCTGAGACAGGGATTGCAAAGGGAAAATATTACCATTATGAAAACCATATGGTAATTCCCTAGTGCATTCCAAATACCCAGATAAAACAGCAAAATAACAAAATTGTATAGTAACTACTATATGCCTGTTATTTGTATATGATTTAAGAACATTATATGTAAATTTAGAATTAAATAACATGATAAATATACGCGTAAATGAAAATTTGTATTTATCATTTGTGTCTAACTTAACCCTGTAAGACCATATGTTGTCAAATTATAGCATTTTGATTTTCTCCAAAAAGTGGTAGAAATGTTTTTTGTTGTTGACTTTCCCCGCATTAACATAGTCATTAGGTGTTATTGTTCGAACTCAGTTGCTCTGGGTGGTTTATTTTTATGAAAGCCCAGTGGGTGCAGAACTTTCACAATCTGCAAAACTTTGGCTAAGCAATACCACTTTGTTACCTTGGACTGGAGATTCATCAGAGTTAAGAATAATAATCTCATAAAACTTTTAAAAAATATATTTATATTTGCCTGTGATTGGCTGGCAACCAGTTCAGGAAGTCCCCTGCCTACTGCCCGATGATTGCTGGGATGGGCTCCAGCACCCCCGCGACCCTAGTGAGGATAAGCGGTGTAGCTAATGAGATGAGATGACATTTATATTTGCAAACATTTATTTTATTTCTCCAAAGGCCTTCTATAACACAATGTAAGTGGTGGTGGCGAAGTGTAGTAGCGGGTGGATGCAAAAGGGAGGAGACAGCCCTGGCAGATTAAAACAAACTTAATTTTGCAAAAATTGTCATTCCCGAAGATATACTTGGATAAATCACTTCCTTGTTTTTAATAACAGACCTGGTGGATTGATTGGTTACAGCCATGCAACTTTTTTTGCTTCATTTCTATGGTTGGCATATTTGTGCTTCTCCTCTTATATCATTGCAAGCCTTGGATCTTGTAGCAAATAAATACAGAAAAAATAGTATTTCATCACCAACTTGCAGTCGAAAAAGCACCTAAGATTCTAAACTGATGAGAAAGAAAGCCATTATGGGAGGAGGTTCAGCCAACAACTATCAACATTATATGACATGGACCGATAGCAGACAGGCATCTTGGAGACGAAGTGCATCCTTTGCACTAACACCACAAAGTTAAAATTTTTGGGCATGCGAAATAATCCATAGTTAATGTCATTTAGTGGAAAAAATGTAAAGATGGGCCAAAAAACCCCAAACTTATTCCTCACTGTAAAGGGAAAAAGTTGTATGGCAGCAATACTGAATCCCAGGGGTCTACTGTAGTTAGGGGGCGGGGGGTGCGGCATGTGGTCTGCCTGCTTCTGCGCATCAGTCAAAGATGATGTTTATCTAGTGTGAAACTGTCAAATAGGACAATGGAGAACGTTTTCCACATTCCCTCCTTTTGTCCGTGGCTCATCTTTCTAAAAGACATGGTCCACGGGCAATCCTAGATGTGAAAAACGACTCGCCCTGGTTCACATTTTCTTTTGCGAATGGACTTTTTTATCCCAGAAGGTCCCCCCTTTAGCATGCCAGTTTGTCTTTTATCAATTGGCACTGGTAACCCCCAAAAATTAATGTCTACGGGTGGATGAGATCTCAATGGGTGTCCCTGCCCTCTTCACAACTAGAGCAGGGGTCGCAAACGTAGGGCCTCTGGGTACCAGGGCCCACTAGGAACACCTGTGTAGCTCGCGACTGGTTCTAAACATAGTTCACCAGTGGTGGGTCAAGGTGATTTTCTAGTTGATTTGATTTTTAACTGGCATGGAAAATCATTGTTATGAGAAGTGTGGTTTCAAAATTATTAATTTAATATTTACTATGTTTAAATAATTCCATTGCGTGTGCGGCACAATTCTGAGATCATGAGATGGAACCTCCTGTGTGGAGTTTGCATGTTCTCCCCATGTTTGCGTGGGTTTCCTCCGGGCACACCGGTTTTCTTCCAACATTTCAAAAACATGCATGTCAGGTTAATTGGCCGGTCCAAATTGTCGCTAGGTGTGAATGAGCGATGGAGTGGTCTGTCTCTGTGTGCCCTGCAACTGGCTGGCAACCGGTTCAGGGTGTCCCCAGCCCACTGCCCGAAGACAGCTGAGATGGGCTCCAGCACCCCCGCAACCCTACTGAGGATAAGCTGTGCAGATAATGGATGGATGCATGGAAATCATTCCATGCCCTAATACAAGCCAGATGTTATAATGGTTGACTGTGCCCATTTTAATCCTACTTCTAATACTCACAACCTGGTAATACCATATTACATAGTAATAAGATGTTATTTTTTAGATGCATATCAAACTGGCACACCTTCCTGGTAATCAGTTACACAAAAAAGTTGCTTTTGGCTTCAAAAAGGTTGGTGACCTCTGCTCTACAAACAACAGAATGCTTAATTTCTAATCTTATCGACTCTGATATCAAAGTCCGACGATACTCCGTGCCACACTATCTTGTTGCATTTAGACATGACTCAACATTACACGCTCAGCCTGCTTTATTAAAGGGACAGTGTGTATTATTTGACAACTAGATGTAGAATTATTGTGTCGTGCTATGGAAAACGAGTGATAAAAGCACAAGGAAGAATACAAATTGCAGATACTCATAGTGACCGAACCGCATCATTTTTCTTCACATTTTTTTCCTAGCCTTTTGTGAGGTTTTCGGATGCCCGTCGCAGAAAAATGGCGGATAAATATGTCAGCTCCCTCTAGGTGAGGCTCATGTTATTTCAAATAAATCCAAAAGTTTCTCGAACTATGAGTATTTTAAAAGATGAATCTTTATATGATAGTTGACACATGTTGGCGTGTTATATAAATCAATAGTTTGTTTTTTAATGTTTCTATTTTTTCTGCTTGGAGGCGCTTAAAACACACTGTCCCTTTAACTACCCCTCCGAAGCTTATGCCCAAAAGTAGTCTGGGGCAGCTGCCTCCAAAATGTGAACGATGACGCATAGCGTTGCCCGGTAAAAAAGTAACGTGAGTAGGCCCTGAAGCAATATACGTATGGCATACGTATTATCCGTATAACTGTTTGAATAGTGTTGTCATCGGCATTACGTTTCAAGCAAAAGCTTTTGTAACCACGACTCATCATTGGAATTCAGTTGGATAGTCAACGAGTTTAACTTTACCCCACATTTGTTTCCATGCAAAATATTACAAAATTGTTCTTCCAGAACTCAGCCAACATGTTTTACAATATTTTCAAGCAACCTTATATGCCTTATTTATTGCGTTTATGGTGTTGAGCAAATCTGTATACTGTATATTAATTTTGTTCTTCTATTTTACAATAAAATGCATATTCGTCACTTTACTCTGGATTTTGTCATTTCCAGCAGTCAGAGGAATCGACATGAGTATGTCCCGAGGTTGAGATTGTAAAGTGAAAATGCCGTATCGCAGGGGAAATAAACCTATGGTAATCAGCTAATGAGAAAATCGGGTATCCTAGGAAAAAAAAATGTTTAAACAGCAAAATGAAATATAGGATGTATTACTTAAGTGCAATATATTTTTATGTATTTAAATGACAAAGATAAATTATGAAATTGTATTTACCTTTAGTGTGCTGTGCATTGAGCGTGTACAGTGGAGTAGTGGGTGGATGCAAAGGGGCGGAGACAGTATGTATAAAATCAAATCAAAATCAATGCTGATGAGTACTATGCAAAAGACTTGAATTTATCAAACCCTTAAGTTGATTATTTTTATGATTGTCCCAATCATCAATTGGTCACGGCCATTTCCTTTTTTTGTATTTATCATCTCTAGCTTCATTTCCATTGTTATTTTATTGCTTCTCTTTTTGACATTACTGCAAGTCTGGGACTCATAGTTAAACATGTTCCAGTTTGTCACTCAACATTCTAAACTAAATGAAGAGAGGAAGGGAGCATTGTGGGAGGGAGTTCATCAAATAGCATATCAACATACATACGACGCTGTGACACAAACCAATAGGCCAGCATCTCATATGACATCAACCAATAGCAGTTACGCATTCTAAAAAGGTAACATACCCAAAACGAATGAAGTTTTTGAATGAATTATGAATGAATCAAATTAACAAAAGGACAATAAAACAAACTATTTGCACACACACAGCTGTACATGTGCCCAAAGGGAACAGGCTGAAGCCGAAACCTTTAAAGTCCCAACCCTTTCACATTTTTTCCTTGCAGGTAAGACATTTTCAAAACCAAAACAAGAAAAACAGAACTTTAAAATTAGAAAACGAGGAAATCACAGTTCAAATTTTATAACATCATCACTGGTGACTCGTATGACATAATACCCTAAGGAAATCTTGATATATTAATCTTCTCTAATCTATACTGCATATCCAAAATACGTTCAGTATATCATTTTTTAGTCTCATATAAATAAAGGACCATCATCCTAATTTGCGAGAGTATTGTATCTTGAAGTTCCCTTGAGGTATTGAGTTGCTGCTCTGTTGGGAAACAACTGATATTTGTTTGCAGTTGGTGCTTCCTTGCTTTGTTTTCTAATAGTAGGGATTAAAGTTTTACTATATCTTTGAATTCTAAGATGTTGGATTTTTATAAACAGTTTGTATGTTCTTTAAATCAAGCGTTATAGACAATCCTTAAGGCTTTTTTTCTGTAACCAAATAATCAATTCTATATTGCTCTTGTATGCATTTCACCAAATCTCTATACAATAACTTAAGACAAAATTAATGAATTGTTTATTGTACTAAGGGTTTTCTGGTCAAATATATTGTATGTCTGCATCTACCGGTACTCATAACTGCAACGTTCTTGAAATATATTTCTATGCGGTCTACTGCTAATATGGCTAATAATCATTCCGAGAAACTTAAACACTTCAACTCTTTCTATTTAAACATTAACTATCTTTATTTGCATTTGAATGTCTTTTTTTCAATTTCCTAAATACCATAACTTTTGTTTTTGATTTATATAATAATTGTCTGTTTTCATCAAACCATTCTTCTACTTTTGTTAAGTTCTGGGAGTTATTTGGAAGTTATTTCTGCCTGCAATTCCTGCAGATTTGTACCCGAGTCTAATAGTGTTGAACATCAGTAAATAAAGTATATTTTGCAAACACAGCAAAGTTTATGTAAGTTCTGGGGCACGCAAAATAATTTGTGGATGTCATATGGTGGCTATAATACTTAAAAAAAATTGTATTCCACATCACAACATGAAAAGATACAAAAATAAGGGACACCGTAACCTAGGGATCTACTGTACCACTTTTGAACATGAATTGTTAACATTTTGTGTGCCAAGCCTGCACTAGTACATTTAAAACATCCAACTGCAATAGCTGTACATGCTCTACTTACAGCAGCGATACAACAGCTTAATATAGCATGCAGACTTGTTTGTGTGAAAAGACATCATTGCATAAGCAGTTGATAAATGAATGTAAGATATCAGTTGCACAGCCTTTACGAAGCACACGAGATTCTGAACCGAATGATAACAGGCATTTTGAGAGTTTTGGTTCTCCATACAATACAGCCAAAAAATGATAAGTCCAACGAAATATTAAACGTTACATCTACATGTCAAATATATGCAAGTGACTTTGATGAAATATGTATTCTTTGTAGTTTTGGTCCTACATATCATAGCAGTTGTAGAATCCAAATGACCATATTAAGTTGTGTTAAAGTAGAGATTCTGGACAGTGGTGCGCAAACCACGGCTGCAGGTCACATAAGGCTCGTTGGGCTTTTTAATCCAGCCAACTGAAGCAAAAGAATTAAAAAAACAAAATAGACAAAAATATGTATGTGCCATTCTTGACCCAGTGTCACTTTATGCCCCCCCCACCGAAATTGTTTATATTTTTCGGAAAACATTGTGAACTGCATTATGTACATTTGAAAATTGTAAATGCAGTTTTCACCACATTTTTAAACCGTGTATCATTCTGTATTTGCAAATGTTTGTATTCATTAATTGATTTATCAAGATATTTATCAAAAACACACTTTGAATGCATACTATTGAATTTAGTGCCTATTAAAGGGGCATAATATATATATATATATATATATATATATATATATATCCGCAGTAATATATTATTTTTATTTAATTTGAAGTGTTTAAAAAGCAATACATTCATAGAGGACAAAATTTACATATGCATATTAATGTTTGAGTTTGTATATTCATTCTGCAAAACAGGGGAAAATATTCCAAGCATTGCCAAGGTATCTGATCAAAAGTATATTGGCAGAAAAAAAAAGGCACAGGTTTTTTGTTTTGTTTTTTCAAAGAAGGCACACTATCCATCTTTAAAATCAATTCCCTGCAGTAGTTTTTTTTTAGTTTTTAAGTTTAAGTTATGTTGCTTTTATTGGCAATACAAAGTATCACTGTGGCTCAGGAGGTGATTTTGGTCAATCAAGTTGCTTTAATTTTGGACTTTAGTATATTTTGCATCCGTTTTTTCAAATTCTACAATGTTCATCTTGTTTTCTCGGAAAATACTTAAAGCGGGCAAAAATTAAACAAAAACTTTTTTTACTACCTATCAATTTTTTTAAGGAAAAAAAAATAAAATGCAAATATATGTGCACAATTTTTGCATTATTGGATTTCATTCTTTTTCGCAGTGCAATCTTAAACAGCTTCATCGAAAATACGAGATCAATTTGTTCCCGGAGCGAGCTCATATTTATAATTTGTCATCTCTAACACATTTCCTCATAAGAAATAATGGAAAACAAATCGATCCCTTTCTAGCCTCGCAAAATCATCCAATATAACCCCAAATAGCTATTAAAAAGGCATTTTTCTGATCGGTGAGTGATCTCGAGCACTCAGCCCTCTCGTGGTAGCGTCTGGAAATTCTGGTCACCGGAATTTTTCTCTCGTAATTCAGGTAAGATCTTCGCTCAAAAGACATCTCGAATTTGTCATTACCAGAGTAGTTATTATATACAGGGGGCATTGTAATCTACCACCCCCTACCGAGGTGAAGGAATATTACAGTTAATTGGCTGATCACTGGAATAAAGCAAAAATGCTCAACAATGGGATGCTTTTTGGCAAAGACAAAATTGGAGAATGTGTTGCAGCACACTAAACAAGATCTCACAGCACACCGGTTAAAAAAAAACACTGTCCTAGAATGTCAAAGTAGAGACGGGCAGACTGCAGTTACATCAACCAAATTGATGACATCACCAACGCGATGACGGCTCCCGCCTAACCGTAAACATCAGCGAGGCGGTGAAACCCGATCTCCTCGCCATCAACTCGCGATCAGGCACGTCCAAATGACGGCCTCAACCAGGTGCACGCACTCAGAATAGTCTGGAACGGATTGCAAGTGCCTGGAGACCACAAAACCCGCCTGCCGGGAACACTTTGATCAGCGCCGCTGCTGGATTCGCTACAAATACGAGATAGAACCTCTAGCCTTCGGACAAATTTGCATCAGGAATGGGTCAGCAAGGTTCTAAAGCTCCTTCGGAGGCCGAAGCCGGGTATTCCCATGATGGCCAGAGGACGCTTGGCCGGCAGGTTGTGCAGAGACCGCCGGGTCGCTCACCACGGAGCCATGGACTGCGGGAAACCGGGCTGGTGTATGTCATGGACAACCCGACCGGTGGAGTGTGGGTGAAGCCCAGAGAACATTGGACCAGAACTTGACACTGGCTGGAACACGGAAGGATTATTCATGTAAGGAATTACAAATCCAACGGGGTTTGTTTTTGGATTCGGCGCCTCTACGCCTGTCGCCGTTTTCGTGGACGGAGCGACGCTGTGGCGATTGTCTCCTGTTTTGGAGTGGAGAGGATCCATTGACTGTTTAAGTCCCCTTGTCACAATGGAATGGACAATGCTGGACTTTGTCAGGAAAAATGTGAACTCAAAAGGAAGCGGAGAGGGGTCGCAAATTTGGAAAAACACTTCTGTTTACATGCAGGCTGTGAAGCTCCTTTTTTGGGAACCAACTTTATACAGGACTGTATTCATACGATTTTCTTCACCTTTTTTTTCTTAAGGGGCTCAGTGCATCTGATACATTTCTTAAAGCATCATCGCCCCAACCTTTATTTAATTTTATTTCATTTTTTTTATCCCTATCAACGTTTTTTCATTGAAAAATATTATTTTCCATTCATTAACATGGAAGATCTTTGACAATACACACAAAAAAATGTATTAAAAAAGGAAAAAATACACTTATCAAATAATTTCTTTTTGCACAATTGTTAGTTGAAAATACAACTGAAAAAAAATCTAAGAGTACTAATGCTTATAGTGTTTTATTTCATTTTAAAAATATGTTTCATGATAACATTGTATGACAAAAAATAATTTCGAGATAAGATAGCTCATTTTATGTTTTTTGTTTTATTTTAACTTGAAATTCTTGACAAATAAGAAAAAAAGGTTAATTACCAGCCTTAAATTTCCGAGATAAATATGATGAAGTTACAAAAAATAACCCTTAATTTTTTTTTATTGCTCATTTTAAGGTTTTTTTATTTTAGGGAGATCTGAGTTTGATACATTAACGTCTCTTGTAGCATAATTTCACCTTTGTTGTGTCTTATTTTTCAAATCTATTTTCCTATTCAATTTAAAGCTCATTTGAAGCATTCATTTTCTTATTAAACTCGATGTGTTTTCCCAGTAAAACACACGAGAATAAAACGTACCGTATTTTCCGCACTATAAAGGGCACCGGGTTATAGGGCGCACCCCGAAAAAATATTTTTTGGTCCTATATTTGACATACATAAGACGCACCGGATTATAAGGCGCTACAATGGGAACGTCGACAAAACAGTCAGATAGTTCAGTCAAACTTATTACCCCCTTAACATTCCGAAAGCTTGCAAAGAAGCAAATACGTGTCGTAGACACGTGCGGATGCGGTGTCCGTACGATGTCACTCAAATGCATCGTTCCAAATATCGTTCGGAAGGTTAAAGTCTTGGGATTCAAGAAATGCCAACCATTCCTTAGTTTCTATTTTCTTTTTCGCTCGCAACTTTACTGTGCATATGACAATAAACACTTGGAATTGAGTTTAATTTAAAAATAGACACTCCATTCCATCCATTATCTGCACCGCTTATCACAAAAATATCGAGTTCAGTCTGAAACAAGATACAGGGAAAATATATAGCCAGGGTAGCTCACAGAAGTTGTTGTGTTCAATAATAATGTGCAACCATGGTCCTCTTATATCCGTGAGTGTAGTAAATCCAGGAGAGTAAAATATTTACAAATACAGTACAGAATAGTAAAATACTGTTTTCTCTATGCCGTCAACCCAACATGCTATTTACATTCATCTTTTTCGGCTAATTGCAGGCTTTGTTTTGCCTCTTTAGCCTATGCCAGCCTGTAAATGATAAAAAGGATCCGCCCCCTTTACCTCCAAATGACTTTAGCCAATAGTGATCGATTCAAATGATGATTGACACATTGGTTAGCCAATGAAACGCCGGTAAATAAAGCATACACCGCGGACTACTAATCTAGTCGGCGGCTGCTGCATTAGTTGCAAGACTTTGCGACTTAATATTGATCCATAAATAAGGCGCACTGTATTATAAGGCGCATGGTCAGCTTTTGAAAAAAATTAAGGCTTTTAGGTGCGCCTTATAGTGCGGAAAATACGGTAATTAAATTTTAAATATTTGTTTTATTCATACAAAATAATCTAATATTCAAATAAGAAATCAAACACACACACACACTTACATTTCTCTAGGGAAGTCAAGTCATTTTTATTTGTATAGCCCTTAATCACAAAGAGTTTCAAAGGGCTGCAAAAATGTTAATTTTAGATACTCTTTTATTGTACTAGTTTTTATATTTGTTTTTTTCATCCCTATTAACAAAACCACTAGAAAAACCTGACAGGATGACAGAATAGGTACACATTCAGTGTTTTGTTTATAGATTTATTGTCTTTGGCATCTGTATTTTGTTTCACACATTTGCTTGACTTTGCTGTTCGATGGTGATAAGTAAGTGGGATCGCTAAAATTGACATTTTGTCCGATAAAGAATCGAAAGTTATTTAGAAAGTTTCCAGCAAAAGGTTAAACAAGCCCAATTCAAACAGCCTTTTTTGAATGTGTTTTTACTTTTGAAGATGTCAAGTATTTCAAACATTCATTATTTCTTAGACACATACAACATTCAACATTTTGATGTGCTAAAGAGCATGTGGACTGGAATGTAATTCTTCACTAATCACATGTCACTATGTGTTTTGAATCTAGTCATAAGTCAAACCAGTTGACAGTTTGGCAATGAATTTTACACAATCTGGTTATACTACTTCATTGTCAAATGTTGTACGCAGTACACACTTTTTTTTTGTTTCAAAAGCATTACAGGAGTATGCACGAAATTATGTTGAAATGGTGCTGGTCATGCTTATTTGAAAATGAAACCTGTTTTTATTTTTAGAACGTCTATGACTAAGTGATTGTTTTTGTATTATATGCATAACACCGTTATTTATGACAGGGGTGAACTCACCTGTGATTTAGCTATTTTGTTTATAGTAGATCATGGCTTAAGACATACCTACCTTAAAAAGTTTTTATGTTAAAATGGGGATTTCAGTCGTTTTTTTGCCCCGAGCTGCGGCATTTCAACCCACCATACAATATAAAATAATTCTTTTGCTTCGAGCCAAAAACGCTCAAATTTCGAACTTTGCGATGTTCGTGCGGGTTAGAGCTCTACAATACCTGTCTGCTATTGGTTAGTCATATATGAAATGAAATTATCTGCATTTATATAGCGCTTTTCAAGTCAAGACTTCCCAAAGCGCTTTACAGTGTGCTTTACATTTCCCAATAGCGGCCGTGCAGCCATGTAAGGCGCTAACCTGCTTATTAGGGGCATTAGGGGTTCAGTGTCTTACCCAAGGACACTTCGACATGTAACACGGGGGAGCCGGGATTCGAACTTGCGATCTCCTGATCCCAAGATGAGCGCTCTACCTCCTGAGCCACTGCCGGTCTGTGATCAGTTTGCGTCAGGCCTTTTTGAAAATGCTGGTATGCTATTGGCTGAAATACCTGTCAAAGTGCCTCTTTTTTCATGCAGTTCAGAATCTCATGTGCTACATAAAGGCTTTGCAAGTTGGTGAGATGCAATACTGTACTTATTAGGTCTTGGTCCCAAGACTTGCTTAAGAAAGAAGCAAAAACATGACTATCAAAGAAACAAAGCTTGGATAATCAGTTCTCTCTCAAAGGAAAATGGCAGTGACAATTAAATATTGGGATAACTGTTAAGAATAAGGATGATATAAAATAAAGTTTTGTAAGGGCGTGACAATCAACACAAGTGAATGTTTCAAAATCACTTTGAATATTTATTTGCCATATCTTCCCTCCACTGCATCCATTCACTAACTCCACTGTACCAACTCAAGTCACATCACAGGAAAATAAAACATTTTTCCCTTTTATTAATGTTATTTAGGCAGCACGGCGGCGCAGTGGTTAGCGCTTGTGCGGCACAGTTCATGTCATGGGAACCTGTCGTGGGTTCAAATCCAGCTCCAGACATCCTGTGCGGAGTTTGTATGTTCTCCCCGTGCTTGCGTGGGTTTCCTCCGGGCACTCCGGTTTCCTCCCACATTCCAAAAACATGCATTTCAGGTGAATTGGCCGGTCCGAATTGTCCCTAGGTGTGAATGAGCGAATGACTTGTCTGTCCCTGTGTGCCCTGCGATTGGCTGGCAACCAGTTCAGGGTGTCCCCTGCCCACTGCCTGGAGATGGCTGGGATGGGCTCCAGCCCCCCCCCCCCCCCCGCGACCCTAATGAGCATAAGCGGTACGGCTGATGAGATGAGATGAGATTAATGTTATTTACCAATATACAAGTATACTAGGTCTAAGTAGTACTTACTATACACTATTTTGCTATGATGTGAAAAATATCTCTGAAATAATTTTTATGTTGAAATGTACTGTGTAACAGAATAGCTCCAAAAAGAATGACAAATTTTTTTATTCAAATAAAAATATTTTTGCAGATACGTTTTTTGATGATGATCTACAGGTGCATTAGGAATATTTGGGTGTTTTTTTTTTATGAATTAATTAAGTTTGGGTTATGGGAGGATAGCCATTGCAAAATCCATTGCAGCATGGTCCTCCTGGAAGGGGGTTTACCTCGTGCTACACCTTTCCAGGTTTAATTTTCCCTGTGTAGAGAATTTATTGAGGTTTTTTTTTGTCTTCATGTAGGTTTCTGTTTGGAATGTTGCAATGGTGGTCTGAGCAGTCCATGAAACATTTTGTGATGAGGGGTATCACAAATATATGTGACTACTCATTTCAATGGAAAAAATAAAAAATATGGTCAGGAGCTTAGTTTTGACATTAACAGAGGGGACACGTCCCAACCAATATTGAGCAACCATTGTTTTGTCCCTACCAATATTACATGATAACTTAAAAAAATGCGCTATGGCCCCACCAATGCCAAGACCAAAACCTACACCATTGGGTGAGGTAAAAAACAAAAAAAGTCAAGGCCCCTTTAGGCAAAATGTGCTCACACGCTTTAAAAATGAACTTTCTCCTGTGCTCCATAGCGTTAATAGTTGATCCATTAATGTCAGTCAGTTGGAACGCCTCTAGGAAAGCAAGTGACGTTTGAGAGAGGACACACCTTGAAAAAGCACATTCCAGCAGGTAGCAAGCTAAAAACGCCTCCGCTTAGGCAGCAGCAGTTGGCCAAATGGGGCAGCGGGGCTCCTCACAACCCGAGGCACGGGTCCTCCTCCTGGGCCTGGACAACGCCGGAAAGTCAACCCTACTTTACAAGATGAAACACCAAAGGCTGGTGGGTACGGTGCCCACCATCGGCTTCAATGTGGAAATGCTTGATGTAAAGAAAAAAAAGAAGAACCTGGCCCTGACCGTGTGGGATGTGGGCGGCCAGCCGGAGATGCGGCGCCATTGGCCCAGCTTCCACCAGGACACAGCCGCCGTGGTTTTTGTGGTGGACAGCGCCGATCGGGATAGGACGGCGGAGGCCGGGCGGGAACTGGAACGTACGTTGAGGAGCGAGCGACTGCGCGGGCTTCCGCTTCTTGTGCTAGCTAACAAGCAGGATGTCGAAGGCCGCATGACTCTGCATGAGATCAATGAGGCTTTCTGGTTGCGCACCATCTGCGGTAACCGGGATTGGGCGGTCATGCCTTGCTCAGCAGCCACAGGCAGCGGCCTGCCAAACGCTCTCCAATGGCTCGCGCATGTCGTCAAACTGCCTTCGGAATCCTCCACCGCCGCAGTCAAGGAGAACTTGAAGAGCACAGTCAATTACATGAAAAGCAGGTCTGTTCATCATTGAACCCGAATTTGGACTTTTCACCTTCCTATTTCAAATACTTTTTTGGCAAAATGGAAAAGTTTTTGTTTACCATATCAGAATGGTTGAAAATTCTAATCATTTTGAAAAATGTTAATACTTGAACAAACCCGTTTTACTCTACACCAGATGACTTTTGGACATTGGATTTACAGCAAGTACCGATACCAGGTATCCGTGTACATGAATACTAGTATCGGATGACTTCTAGTGGCCATTTAAAAATCCAAAACCTGAAATGAAAGGGTAGATTACCATGAAATAAATGTACCGTATTTTCTACACTAGAAGGTGCACCCAAAAACCTTGATTTTTGTTTTCAAAACCTGATATAGTACGGTGTGCCTTATATATGGATCAATATTGAGTCGCAACAGGTCTCCCAACTACGGTAAGCAGCCGCCAACTCAATTTTCCCCTGTAGAAGTAGTGTGCAGTTCATGCTGGTGTATATATATATATATATATATATATATATATATATATAGACACCGGCGTTTCATTTCCTAACGAATATGTCAATCATCGTTTGAATCTGTCACCATAGGCTAAAGTTATCCGGAAGTAAAAGAGGCGTGTAATTTACTATCATTTACAGGCTCGTACAGGCTAAACCGGGGTAAAACCAAGCCTACAATTGGTCGAAAAAGATGTGAATCACATGTTAGGTTGGTCTACGGCCTGGAATGAATAATTTTATAGAGCTTAACAGACTGCTAGTAACAAGCAATCTCCATGGATAGAGATGCATTCCTGCAGATTTTTTTTAAATTTGTCATTATTGCGTGTTTTGGAGTACATAAACATTTTACACTGTTGGATTCACTACGCTCACGAATGTAAAGGGACAATGGTTGCACATTATCATCAAATGTGATGGCTGCAATACGACATCTTTGGTGAGCTACCCTAGCTTTATATTTTTCGGATATCTTGTTTCGGACTGATTGCGATGTTTCTGTGATGAGCATATTTTTTTAATGATCAGCATATCTTGGATCCCAAGAGTTAAGCTTTCGAATAATATGTGGCCTGATGCATTTCAGTGACTGGTGACATCGTACAGACACCGCGTAGTACGTGTCTGAGACACGTATTTGCTTCTCAACAGTCCGACGTTGAGACTGTTAAGGGTTTAATAAAGATTGACTGACCTATTTAACCGCTTTTTTTGACGTTCCTACAGTAGAGCCTTGTAGTTCGGTGTGCCTTATATATGGAAAATGACAAAAGACTTTTTTGGGGGTGCGCCTTATAGAGCAGAAAATACTCTGATACTGTAATAATTCTCGCTATAACGCGGTTCACTTATCACAGTTTGCTACTTCAATTTGCATCGTGCATTGTGTTCTGCACACTGATTGGCTAAAGAGTTTCACCCGTTACCATTTGAGAGTAGTAAAAAGCGTTTAAACAGCTGGGTGGTTGAATCTCACTTGGGTCGTAGGGGCCCCTTTTCCTGTGGCGTGTCTTGGGCAAAGACAGCCTGGTGGCCCCCATCCCTCTGCAGGACATTTCGCGTGTTAAGCGAATGTGCCAACCACTGCAGTACGGAAACATTACACTGTACTTTTGTTAAATGCTAGAACCTACAAAAATGGGGTTTGTTTTTATTTCAATGGATTTTAGGGTATTTAAATGTATTATGCAAAACAAGTAAAAATATTTTTATTGCAGTGATTTGTGGTAATTTGTAAAATGTTCAGCTTTGTAAGCTTTTATCGTTTTGGTTTTCAATGTAAAATTTCAATTATCACCTTTGTCGGGAATTTGTTGCTTGTCAGATTAAAATTTTGAAAATCATTTCTCAATAAATGTTTTTCTTAAATTCTGTTATTGCGTTGAATTCAAGTCAAAGAGCCCAATTGGAAGACTGTTGAGCGTCAGTTCATTCACTGGATTGTATAAATCGGAGCTGTTGGGAAAAAGGCATATCCAAAATTGTTTTTTTTCCATTCCACTTAGGAGATACTTTTTAATGAAAACAACAATGTCACATGATAAGAATGAGCGATTATTTTTTAATATGTGTGACATTGAGTATTGGAACACTTGTGTGCGGTTTAGAAGTGAGGTATTGTCACATAATAAACACAGTATTAGGCTGCAGAAGAAAGCTTTTGTCTTATCTGTAGGAAAAAAATATTATAGTGCATTCCTAGAATTGATACTTTTCATGGTGATTAAAAAATTGTTTACGAGTAATCACAAGTAAAAGGTTTTCACATGTGGTTTAGAGCACTTAGAACAGAGGAAACGCAAAATTATTAAGTTAATTCCAGATCTTCCTTGAGGTAATGGAGAATTATTCACCATCAGCAAAATGCCGTTCAAGTCAGCTTTAATAGTACCTAGTTAGGAATTGCTTCCTTGTTGACAGTAATCCTCCGGTGTATATTCAAAGGTAACATCCACTTTGTCAGGTAGTTTCTCCTTCAGAAGATTGAGATTGTCCATACCGTACTGTCTCCTCATAAGTGGGCAGGCGCTTGCACTGGTCATACGTGGGCAGGTGGGCCGAGATTCTGCCGTCCTGGACGCTGTCCGGCGTGGAGCTCTCCATCAGCAGTTCCCGGGAAGCGGTGACGGCCGCCCCCCCGTCTTCATTCTGTCCAAGCTGCCTGGACCGGGAACACAACACACGCTGGACCAGGTATCCCAAAGCGAAGAGGAGTAACATGATGAGAACGCCGGAAAGTTTACGAGTCACCATGGCGACGTTGTAGTAGTCCCCGTCTCCTGGGGGTTTGCAACAGGCGCTGGCGTTTCCACGGGTGCAGCATTCCTGGTCGTCGCGGCAAAACACCGGCCCGCATCGCTGGATAGGGCGGCTGCCAAGAACAGAACACACGCTGAGGAGAGTCAAGTGGGACAACATCTCGGCGAGTGATGGGAGTGAGCCAGTGCAAGGGGCGGGAAGCATCATTCGCATTTGCTCTGAAACACAAAAAGCCCAATGCATTTATTATGCACTCAGCCAGGTCATTACAGTTGGATGAGTTGCAACCTCACATGTGTATTCATTTGCTATGAAAGTAAAAAGGCGCCCGGGAAATCAAGCCCCACTGGTGGTGATTTACCACTGAACAGACATAGCAGTCCTCAGAATCCCAGCCATGGATCCCAAGACCCCCAGGAACTTTTACCAAAAGAGATGCTGACCAAAGGTGATGGAGATGCTCGTAAAGGCACATGATAAAAGACCCCGATGATAAAATGTTAATAGATTAAAAGCTTCTCTACAAAAGTGGTCTCGTGTGGTCAAATGGTTCGCAGTGGTACACTGCAGTTGCACCAGAATTAAGACGGGATGGTATGAAAATAGAACTTTGTCATTGATAAGGTAGTGTAACATGGTTTACAATTGGATTAAACGTGGCACTGCAGGATTGTGACGTGCAGTCAGGGGAAGTAGATCGGTTTATGCCTCACCAGTGTAACATGGTTTACAATTGGATTAAACGTGGCACTGCAAGATTGTGACGTGCAGTCAGGGGAGGTAGATCGGTTTATGCCTCACCTTTCATTATTAAAATGGAATGTTAAATTATCACAATAATTCAGTTCTTTCTCATTTAACTTCAAAATTTTTTAAATGTTCTTTTTCCAAAACACTGATTTTACCATGACAATATTATTAATACAATTAGTTTGTAACTTATTATTGTGCTGAGCGTCTACAGATGCAGATTGAGGCATGTAAATCTTTTGCCTCATGGAGTGAAACCCAATTTATGATTCGGCGCACACCTCAGCCCCAAACAATTGAATTTATGACAGTATTATTACACTAACAGCAAGTCAAGCTATACAGTTATTTCTTCTCGTTGCATTGACGTCTTAAAAATGGAACATTACCCATCAATTGATGTTTTTATTTAAAAGAAATGACAAACTTAATGAGTTATTACAATAAAATATGTTTCTATGCAAGTCTATATCTTGCTTTTTTGCCTTGCCAATTAAATAATACCCAGGATGTTAAGTTCATTTTTTTTGTAAATCTGACTGTGCCTCACCAGACACAACCTTACCAAATAAAGACTTATCAAATTAGATAAGGTGGTAGAGCGCTTGTCTTGGAAACAAGAGATCGCAGGTGCGAGTCCCAGCTCCTCCGTGTTATATGTCGAAGTGTCCTTGGGCAAGACACTGAATCCCTAATGCCCCTGATAGCAGGTAGGTGGCTTGCATGGCTATCGGTTAGTTAGTGTGTAAAAGGGAAGGGTGTAGAGCACATTGTAAAGCGCTTTGGAAGGTCTTCATTGACTTGAAAAGCACTATATAAATGCAGACCATTTACATTTACAATAATAACAAGATATTGCATGAAAACTAGCTTAAGTTGGAAGAAATTAGAGGTAAATTTGCATGAATAAAATAATGCGATTACGTCAGAAGCAATATTGTGCAAAAGGATACGGAAAAGATATAATTTTTCTATTTGTACGCATTTGGATCTGTACTGTTTAAAGCGATCCAGAAGTATCAGTATTGCTGTTTAAAAGAAAATGGCGTTATTCATGATAAAAAGTAATTTTAAGCTTTTAAAGGAAAAATAACAGGAGTTTACAGTGTCGACGTAAACTGGCTCCCAATCTGGGGGGTTAAACTACAATATAGCATGATTTCTTCTAAAACCTAGGGATGCCAAATGCTTTTTTTCTAGATACTGATAAAATCCTGCCTCTTTGAGGCAGTTTCTTTTACTACATTTAAAATTAATTTTGTGTGATCATTTTTGTTTACTTTGTTAACTACAACTGTAATGACTATAATAAGAAAACTGTCCTATTGCAGAAAGTGAATATGAATACAATTATGAGTGCATTCACGATAAGAAAAATGTCTCCTCAAAACATTGTACAAGTGCTCTAATAATGTCACATATGCCTTGGCTAAGAAAAAAAAACAAGTATTTGTCAAGTGCCATTATTTTAGCAGTATTCATTTGTAGCCAAAATAAATCAAAATGATGCATTGAGGGGAAAACTACATCTAGTAGAAACATAAAATTTGGCCAATTCAGCAGTGGGAACAATCATTGTGGCACATGATTTGACAAAAGGAATACAAAACAAAATTTGTGCAGGAAACTGAATGTGTGAAAAAGAAAAGTATTGTGTCTCAAGATGCTCCTTTACAAACATGCGGCAGCTGTCGATGCTAAGCAACAAGCCATTCCATCCATTTATTATCTGCACCGTTTATCCTCAGTAGGGTCGCAGGGGTGCTGGAGCCCATCCCAGCTATCTGCGGGCAGTGGACACCCTGAACTGGTTGCCACCCAGTTGCAAGGCACACAGAGACAAACAATTCGCTCGCTCATTACTTTCTAGGGACAATTTGGACCGGACTATTACCCTGACATGCATGTTTTTGGAATGTGTGAGGAAACCGGAGTGCCGGGAGGAAACCCATGCAAGCACGAGGAGAACATGCAAACTCCGCCCAGGAAAGTTCGATCTCATGACCTCAGAACTGTGCTGCACACACAGTAACCACTGTGCCGCCCTAAGCAACAAGCCGTAAAACTTAAATAAGCATTCACGCACCAACATAGTGCGACAAAAAATAAAACTAAACAAAACTCAATGTACTCACTTGAATTCAGAAGCCTGTACTGTAATCTCAAACAGCCTGCACACATCCTGAGCCATTGTGAGACGTTAGGAGCGAGAGGTAGAGTTATACTTCTTTAGATGCAGGAAAGTAATCTTGCAACCCTATAAATATATATCAAATTGTTGAAACTTGGTTTGTAATGTTTGACTAGTGAGTCACTAGGCTCCTCGACTCATTCGGTTGCATCACTTCCAATCCAATTTCATTAAATCCCACGTGAAAGTGCTCATTTATCCAAGGATTTAAAGCCTGTGCTGTTGCCAACGTGAGGAAGGGAAACAAATTAAGAACCACTAAAAATGCCAACTGTCATGATTAAAACTTATTTCTAAATTGATAAAATGACTTATGATGCAAGACATGAAATGATTGGCAGCAGAAGTGTTGTTATTCAGGAGACATGTTTCCAATGGGTCTCTTGCTTTAACTACAGTACTCATTTTCAGGGCGTTTCCATTAAACGAGTGTTGCAACGCAACTAAAAACTTGCATAAGCATTCCTAAAAATTACTTCAATTCCTTCATTTATGCACTTACAAATACTAGTGAAATTAAAAATTTTCCATGTTTAATCTCCAGAACAAAACACTTCAAAAATGTTACCTCAGGCACTGCCGCACAACAATGGATCAATAGTGACTGCATGATGGGCAGGCTGTGGGCAGTAATGGAAGGAAGTGCTCCTTAATAGCATCCCCTCTATATAGAACCGCCAATACATTGGGTTGACGCAAACGAGTCCAGATAGTTTGTGTACTTGGAAAGATTGTGCATCTTTCCAAGTAATTTTTAAGCTAATGATCCAAAGTGCCTTGAAACCAGACAACGATGATTGTTTGCAAATGTAATTTTAAGTCCCCGTAATATGATATGGGAAAAACAACCATTCGTAAACTGTTTGAATTTAAAAAAAAAAAAAAAAAAAAAAAAAAAAAAGACACTGGCCGTGTAAAACGTGTTTATTTGAGAGGGAGAGACATGTCTACAACACTACAGAGATGGAAGGCAAGGTAAGGAATAAATGATTCCAGGTTGCAATTCTTTTTGTATCCTTGACCAGGCTGAAGGTATCTTGAATCAAGTCTATTCCACAGTGAGAGGCCCAACCTGGACGACTCCACCTGAAAAATATATATATATATTTTTTTTTTAAAAGGGGGGCGGCGGGGGGGGGGGGGGGGTTGGGGGAATGGATGAATAAAAATTTTATTGAAAAGGGAATGCAAATGCTTAACTGATCCAAGAAACACCCAGAGGCAGATTATCAGTCAAAAATGGTTTCCAATTCCTGGCATCAGTTTCCTTTTTTGTTAGTCTAAGATGTTTTTATTTTTCTTTCCCACCAATCAAGATGCATAGATACAATGCGAATTTCACAACTACAAAAAAAATTGAAATCGAAGAAAAAGGTGAAGGAGGAAAAGTTGGAGCTTGGTCAGCAGAACAATTTCTTTTCCCTACGTTCTGACTTGTGTTTTGCTGAAAAAAAAAAAAAAAATAGATGTAACCATTATTTGCACGATTACCAATTAGTATTTTTTGCAATGCAACCTTTAACAGCTCCAAACAAAAAGTTAATAAATTACCCTGCACCGGTTCTTGTTATACAGCTTTTATCATCTTAAGTCATCATAAGTCAGGAGGCAACAGGTTATTCATTTTGATTATTTTGCTGTCATTTGTATTTTACTTTTTTTTTTTTTCAACTAGTTATAGTATTGCGATTTTTCTCATTTTGTTTTGGAAAACTAAAATACTTAAAATGAGCACAGAATGTGTCATTGGAAAACAATTTTGTTCAACCCTTTTGAAAATCAGCACAATTAGTGTTAGTTTACCATTTTAAGTCATTTTTTCTAAAACAATAACCAAGATAAATATATTTCCCTGTACTACCTTATGAGCAAATAGTGAGTATACGAGTATATAAAAAGGGAAATTTAGGAATAAGCCGCCACCTATCGATATATATGAATGTTACTTGGTTGATGCCAGACGAAAGCAAAGTTACGAACAATGGCATGGTTTGTTCAAAAAATAATTATTAGGCAATTTCCAGTGACGCTAAACACGGTTTCACCACACACTGGTTGAACAACTGAAAAATAAAAACTTACCATTTGCTCAAATGAAACGACAGTCCGGCAAATGCATTTTCTCACTTCTCACCTGATTTGTAATCAAATCCCCGCGGGCCGAAAAAAGGCTCTGGAGATTTGTGTCTTTGCAACGTCTCAGGATGGACAGTCAGATAATCAGTCGGTTCCCTTGGTTCACTTGGAGCGGGATCCCATCCAGAATTCTGTGTGTCGGCAACCGTGGCAGTTTCCTTTGCAGCTTCAAATGGATCGCAGGTTCTGCAGTTGCTGTGTTCTCCATCTGCAGACCTCCATCTGTGTAAAGTGACAGAACATGATTTTTATTCTTCAGGAAAGTTTAACATGCAGTGATGCTATGTGAGGTACCTTTTGTCAATAAATGAGCAGGCCCTGCTTCGAGAGCCAATTGCTGGGTCTGGAACTGCCCTCAACCAGCAAGTGATGTAAACCTTTGACACAAACATTATTACTCATTTCCCAAGACCATAACCCCTGGGTTATGTTGTTCTCTCATGACCAAGTTTCTGTGTTACAATGTGGAATATGAAGCTTCTCGGTCCCTCAGTACAGCATTTTCCCCACCATCAGACGACCAATCATTTTGTGACCAATGACTTACAAAATATAAACTTTGATTTTAGTGCATATGACTCTGCAAGTTACATGTCTAATATGCTTGTCTACTATTTGGCATTAAGAGGCTGATATGCCAATGGCTGAACTCCCTCCCACAATGCTCCATTTCGCTCTTAGTTCAGTACAGCCTCTTGTGTAACAAACCAATTTATCATTACGTCCCAAGACTTGCAGTGATGCTAAAGGGAGAAGCAAGATTAAAGGAAACTGCTTGAAATATAGAAATAGAAAATACAAGGTTGGCAAAGAGCTAGCCTTGCTAATGAATAAAGCCATGACCAATTGACAAGGGCAATGACGAATCAGGCAATTAAAGCAACAGTCTTTTAAAGTCATGACAATTCTCCCAAACTTTAAAATCACCTTATTTTAATATGTAGTCTTTGTCTGCATCCACCCACAATCCCACTGTACCAGCTCAAATATCGGAACACTAAAAGGTGAATAGTTCCTTGCCTTCATGTAGGTTTCAGATCAGAGGAAGGTGTAATGGTAGGCTTTCCATACCTTTAAAACTTGTGTTAAAGGGCTTTAGAAAGAAATTACTTATAATCTGGTCTGTGTAGCCTTTTGAGATTCCTTGTGATTAAGGGCTAAACAAATAACCATGACTTAAAGAAACCATTTATCAAACCTGCCATAACTGCAAGTCTCTAGCAGACGGCACTCATGCACCATAAATAATCAAGGAACACCACCACACTCAATACAAGAATTAGAAACGCTCATTTTTTCTTCGATTTTAGTTTACAGGAAATTTGTAGTACAAAATTTGATATAAACTGGCATAATAAAATATAAATATTTGCAGTATTTTAAATAAATTACAGTGGTACCAAAGTTTTTACCTCGAGCACTGGAGGTTTGAAACACATCCAATTCCCCTAGGCTACTATCCAGTGCCATGCAACAAATTCCCCTTGCAATCCACACCTCAAAACTGAATAATTTCATATCCAAGGAAACTATTTTACTTCTGGCTAACGTAAATTTCCACAGATGAGCATCTAAATCTAATTACAATGAAATTGGGTCAAAAATGAACCCTTTTTTCCCCCACAAAATTTTGATGGTATTTAAAAATGTGAGATGTTAACCTGACTGTTGGGCTGATGATGAAACCTGAACGCTTCCATCTGAAATTGAAGCGTGTGACCCACAATTCTGGGCAGAAACTGAGAGCTGGAGTTTGTATGGAAGGCATCAGAGAGACATCTGGTGGGATATATAGGAAAGTAATGTTGGTCATGTGATAGGCGCAAGAGCTGGGGGATAATTCCATGTGTGCTCACCCGTTATGCTCAATAAAGTCGTATCTTAAAGCAGCTTGCGGGTCCTGGACGGCCGTGGCGACACAATGATCGACGTAAACACGCAAGGGCTTATGTTTTCGAACCATGGCGGACACCTCAAAGTGCATTGGGTCCCCCAGAAAATATGTATATGAGCGCCTCTCAAACAGCCAATTGTCTGGGGCGGAAGAGCAGTCGAAAAGCCAAGGTTATAGCTTTAACTCAAATTAAGATCCAACTACAGCATCAAGTATCAATTAAAGCACATACTCTAATGTCAGGAAAAGATTTTATTCAGGAATGCACCAAAATATTTATCAAAAGAAGAACACCAAGAATGCATTATCTGTTAAGACGTGACTTTTTGACCAAAAGCGACGTGAGACTTGTGAAAACGGCTTACACTCCAGGGGGGTGAGTTTTTGCATGACATGTCTGCCTTTTTTAATTTTACACACAAGGATTAAGGATAACTCTTAAAAACGCTGGTCTGCCAAGCTTTTACCAACAAAACATTCTCTCTGGGGTTTGTGAGTGGCATTAGCCAGACTTTGGATAATGTTTATATGCCATTACTTCAGAGCTTACTGTCTACAGTTCAGCAGTTTCATAAAAACATTGTGTGGGACATTTAATGAGTCATCAAAATTAATTAGATGGTGGTAAGCTATGAGCAGAGAGTTTAATTTACATTACTTTGCGGTGCTGCCATTCTGGTATTTCCGCCAAGAGTTTCACTTTTACGCCCATAATGTATTTTGGGTACATGTCTGATTTATTGTGCAAGATACAAAATTAAAACTAACAGAACCCCCCAGAAAATGAGTAATAAAAATTTGAGAATACAGCACCAGTCATGAGGCGCAGTTTGAAGTCAATGTGACTCTCAGCTGAGGCCACCGAGACTGATGGAATCCAGCCGGGATGCAGAGAAATTCCGCCCAGAGAATACCTCCTAAAAACAAAACTTCATCAATTTCATTGGTAATCATTTCAAATCCAATTCGTCCTTTAAAGCAGATTTTAGGATATCCAATATGACTATTCAGATACGTCAAAGGGGCCAAATATGGAAAAAGTAATTTGATGTGGCGCTTAAAGAAGCAAGTTCAATATTTCCCGACGTTTGCGAAACAAATTAGGATGGATAGGAAAAAATAATACTTGTCAAAATGGCACTCGACTGGAATGTTTGCCCCGTCCAGTCGGAACAACCCGTCAGATGATTGCTCAGGTGAGTAGACCAGCACATTGGAGTAGATTATCTTGTCCTGTGTCGACTATGAAAATGAAAAGGCATTCAATGTCTATTCAGCAGTGGTCGTATAAAGAGAAAAAAAGATTCTACTTTTAAACGAGCAATGTGCAGTAGTGACAGCTGGTGGTGAAGTTGTAGAACAGCCACATTAACTAATAAGTCATCATAACAGAAAAAAAACTTAAAAATCGTCAGCCTGAACTGAAAAGGCTCAAATTATTAGAATTACCGATTAGTTGACATGTTTATGCAAAGACAAATTACAGTAATTCAAATAAATTATATGTTTCCACTCGATAATATCTGTATTGTTTGCCCTCATGTAGGTTTTAGATCAGGGGATGGTGTTTAATAGCCTGTAGTTTACAATAGTCTTATCTTTGCAGCAGTTTGAGACCCTTTGTGATTAAGGGCTATACCAGGGGTGGTGAACAAGTTTGACACAAAGAGCCGAAATTTTTAACTGAGACAGAGCCACACCACGCCGTGACCTGCCATAACAGAGACACACACAAACACACACTTAAAAACATTATTTCCCATAACACTCCTCTCCTTACAATACAAGCATTGTTCTTGTGTTGATTTCAAGAAAAGTGTCCACCCTCAATACACACAAAAGAAAACCTAAACATGAAACAAGGCAAAGAGACAAAGTATATAGCAAATATGATGAGGCAAAGAGCCGCATTCTTATTGGCATGCGGTGTTATGCCGAGAAATGCATCCCTGCCGAGATTTGCATCCCCTAGCTACTATAACCACGTTTACCTCGTTTTATCTCACTTTTATATCTCTACTCAAATCGCTCGTATTAAAACAGTTATGCACTCTACCATAAAGAGTATTTCAGGATAAGCTTTATGGTAGAGTGCATAACAGTTCTCAAAAGTGATTTATATACGGTGTGCATTACCGTTCGATTACATTCCCAACAAATACAAAGACAAAATGGTTTTGGTTATATGTTCGCCATTAATTTCCCGAAAAGCGATATTAAAGTGTGATAAAACGAGGTAAAAGTGCTTATAGTATTTATGGGATGCAAATCTCGCCAGGGATGCATTTCTCGGCATAACAGCGGCTCTAGAGCCACGTGATCGCCACCCCTGAGCTATACAACTAAACATGACTTAAAATTCGTGGGCGTTTACCACTAGATGACGCCAAATATTTTCCCTTTGTAGCGAGGTGTTCTAACTGGTTGGTGGACTTTTTTGGGAATTATATATAAACACAGAGGTTCTTTAGGTAGCCATAAAAAACCGACAGGCTGAACTAAAGAGGCGAAAATATATCAAGAGAAACTTAGTGCTTTTAGAAATGAATACACGTGTACTGGATTTCCACATTTATTAGTATTCACCACTAGATGACGCCAAATAGTTTCCCTTTGTATCGAGGTGTTTTGACTAGTTGGTGGACTTTTTACAAATAAAATATAAACCCATGAGTTCTTAAGGTAACCATAACAAAAACAACAGACAGCCTGAACTAAAAAGGCAAAAATATGAAGAGAAACTTAGTGCTGTTAGAAATGAACATATGAAATTGTTAAAACGTCCTATTGTCAGATATAACGAAATTGTGAATATGCATAAGTTAAGATTTCGAAAAAATTGTTCAAACCTCACATTGTTTATTTGCTGTTATTAGTGTCAATAAATTTGCTCAAACCAATTGATGTTAAAAATGTCGGAAAAAAATTGTTAAAACGTCATATTGTCATTGCTGTTAAGATTGTTCATAAAATTGTTCAAACCTCACATGGTTTATTTGCTTTTATTAGTGTCAATAAAATTGTTCAAAGCAGAAAAAATGTACTGCATTTTCAAATTTATGGGCGTTTACCACTAGATGGCGCCAAATACACCCCCCTGGTATATGTAAAAAAAATAAGTGTTATTCTCAGCAGAAAAAAAGTGGGGAGAGAAAACAAAAAAAGTGTAAGAAAAAAACGAGAGGAAAAAATACAAGCCAAGAACTAAACTAAAAAGCAGAATAGAAAAAAATGGAATGGAAGCAACCACAAAAAATGAAAATAACCAAAGAAAAACCTTTGAGAAACTAGGAGGGAAATGAATAAGGATACGGGCGAACTAAAAATGACTAGGGTAGAAGAAGGGAAACTACACAAAAGCACAACAAAGCAACGTACAAACAAAAATAAATTAGACGAAAAATACTAAGAACATGATAAAAAGATAAAGAATGTGGATAGAAAACTATCGTTTTAAGAAACCTACCGAGAGCATAGTTCCACAGTCTATGAGTTCAGCCCAAACGGTCAACGTCACGCCGTCACCGGTCGCTCTCGCCAGACACGTCCCACTTCCACCCGCCGAATCGACACCAAGTCTTAAGTTTCCCGGCGCCACCATCAGGCCAGTGTCGAACAAGTCCGCTTTAACCACGACCTCCATGGAGTCCGGGTGGCATCTCACCAGAACTGGTTCGGGACCAACTTCTACCTGCTGTGTCTGAACATCAGTGGACCTGAAGTCTAGAGAACCCAGGTCGAGTTCGTGAGCTCCGTCTCGGTTGTATGCGACCAGGTGGTATCGGCGGCTTTCAGCGAGGGTGAAAAAGGCGAATAAGACGAAAACAGTCCAACTACGGGTGAGGTCCATTTTAAGTTCGATATATATGTACACAACTTTTATAAGGTTTCGCTAAAGTCACAAAATGGCACCTCGGTGATGATAGCATTAAGCTATGTATTGTTTTCTTTATTTTCCGTTTTATTAACTTTCATCATAAACACCGCCGGTTTAATTAGCCATGATTGGCATCAGGTGCACGGTGTTGTGTCGTCATTTCCGGTACCGGGCTCTGTGTTTTGCCAGATAGAAACATGCGTGTTCGGATTCTAATTTACATGGTAAAATAAAACTTTTTAATGTGATTTGATGTTAAAAAAAAAAAAGATCAGTTTCAGGAAGCAAGAGGTATTTTTGTTATTGTTTTAGCTTTACGGTGTTAAAACGACAGTGTGTAGTATTTAGTGCTTCCTAGTGGTACAACAAACTCATTTAGTTAAAAAAAATCACGAAGAGTCTCGAAGGGCACAGACCACAGATTATTGCAAACCACAGACTATTACGACACTATTCCCTGATCTAAAACCTACACTAGGTAAGGGAAAAACTAAAAAAAAAAAACTCAACATGAGGAGAATGAAAAAACCTTGTGAAGGGACCGCACATGAGGTAATCCCTCTTCTAGGATGACCAGGCTGCAATGGATGTTGCAATAACAAATAATAAACAGATATTGTCAACATAAAATATAGGTTATTCATATGCTATAGAATGGAAGTGTGTTTTAAGCTTCGATTTAAACATTTGCACTGAGGTTGCAAATCGAATCACGGGGAGAAGAGCATTCCACAGCACTGGGGCCATACATGAACTATCATATCAATGTTATGAATTGTAAATATAAAAAGAAAAGCATTGGCCAAGAATATTTTATTTTTTATTCACATAGAAGAATCCCTACTTAGAAGTTGCTGCCATGTTTGTCTGGTATCTTGCTTCTACGCTGTGATATTGACAGTTTTTTTTTCCGCATCTGGCAATACAGTGCCATCTAGTGGTCAAATATAATACAACGTACCTTTGAACCCCCAAAACGCCAGACCAGGGGTCGGGAACCTTTTTGACTCAAAGAGCCATAAAAGCAAAAAATATTAATTTTATTTTGGGAAAGAGCCACACCATATATTATGAGACAAATTTACTAAATTGCTAAACCCGCGCCCCAGACAAAAGCTTAGTCTTCAGCACATTTATTTTTGATGATTTGATAAAAATTATGAAAAGAGAATAATGCCAGAGCCCCTGTCCCAAATTCAACAAACAGACCACTTTAAACTTGTCTCTTTCTTGCAATTACTCAAGATCGGTTAAACTCCTTTTGACCCTTTTTTCATACATATTGGTTTCAAAATCAGATGCAAGCATTTATTTTGTAAAAACGTTACAACATTCTGAGAATAGGGAGCCTTATGTGCTTACCTTTGGCGAGAGTTGGGAGGGAATGCTTGTACTTTTTGCATAGCTCCACCCATCCCTCCCACTCACCCAATCAAATGACTAAGTTCTCTTCCGGTGTTTTGGCGTATTTACAGTTCTGTGGATTCATCATAAAGTATCTGAACACTGAACACAGATTATATAGTGAACTTTTAAATAAAGGATTCTTTAGCGTTGTACAGCCAAAACGAGTTTTTTTCCCCTTTTTTTGTGTGACACCTTGACTGTAAATTGTAGTGAAAAACGTGCCCTATATATACTGCGAAGTGTTACCTTCGCAATTAGCTCTGGTTTGGCTTTACGTGTACCTGAATAGGATAGACAATCCCGGTTTTGAACAAGATGGAGAAATTTTGCATGCAATCGAATTGGTCTCTGAGCCACAGATACTCATAGAAAGAGCCATATATGGCTCGCGAGCCATAGGTTCCCGACCCCTGCGCCAGACAAACATGGCAGCCATGAAAAGGATTCCGCTCTTTAAAAGAAATACAAATTTCTCGACCTATCTTTAAAAAGATTAACATAGGTATGATAGTTTATGTATATATTCTTGTTATTCAAATCCATGTTTTTTTTTACTGAATGAATGGTTCTTTGTACCACTCGGAGGCACTAGGTATTACACGCTATCCCTTTGATGTAGGCATGAAGGGGTGTCCGGTGCGCGGTTGTGTTGTTATTTCGATTATGCTCATGGATTTTTTTTTAATTCACAATATGTTGTAACAATATATTACTTTTTAAGGAAAAAAAATGTAATATGGTAAGTTAAGAGAAAACAACTTTCATTAGGCGTTTCTCTAATGAGCCAAAATATATTATTTTTATTAGGTTTCTAAAATTGTAGTCCATGTCAAAAATAAACAAAAGTAAATTGTCCCAGTAACAGGTAACTGTTTTCATCTCAAGTATTTTTTTATATTTCACTGTACCTTGGTGAATTTCTTTCTTAGAAACAAAACAGATGCTTAAAATCATGCTCAAGTCCAGTAGCCTAGATGGTAGGGCGCCCGCTTTGAGACTGGGAGGTCGCTGGTTCGCGCCTCGGCCGAGTCATACCTAAGACTTATAACATTGGTAAAAATGGCGGTGCCCTCTGTTGGCTGCGGCTGCATCGGCTCGCTACAACGGGTCAGGTGTATCGACATTTCGTTCTGTGTACATTGTTACAAAGAATGACAATACAAAAGAAATTATTATTAAGTCATGGAATTTTTGTCTTTGTTAATCCACTATATTTTTTATTTATTTATTCTAATGTTTTTCCTACCATAGTGATAAATATTGATTGGAAATGCAATGTAAAAATACAGTAAAAACATTAAATGGATGTTTTAGTTTACTATAAAAAAAAGTTGAAAAATAAATTAACAGTCCTTAACATTCAGATAATTATTAGTTTTATTCCAATTTAAAAAAAAAAGTAAAAAAAAAAAAAATCCTTGAGTGTTTTATTTTACCCCCAAAATAAGTAACTACATAACACAAATCGTAGAAAGGCAAGTGAAAATGGTACATTAAACAAAATTATTAGCAAAATTGCCAATTGAAGTTTTTTTTATCATGTTCCAACTGTTTTCTGTTTTTCTACAGTAAAACAAGACATTTCAAATCAGCAAAATTATTAGCAATATTTTTTTTACTTTATTGTATTAAAAATATGCATCAAACTAAATAAATTAAATATAATGTATGACCTCATGAGCAGATTAGCATACAAAATTTCAGAATATAACGGAAAAACATTGTAATCTGCTGCCACCTACCGATATGGATGAATGTCAGGTACTTGACTGATCACTGGAAGAAAACAAAGATATTGAACAATTTCATGCTGTTTTTGCAACGTTAAAATAGGGCAATTGATTGAAGCACACTCGTTGAAAAACAATGAGCCAATCGACACACTTAAAATGTTTATTATCACACATTTTTAGCATCAACATTATACAACACATATCCACATTGCATACAATAGAAAAACAAATTTGATTTGATGCTAAAAGGACACGCTGGCATCTTTTTTTTTTTCTTTATTACACATCTTTGCTTTCTATAAACCTTTCTCATAAAATATACGATTAGTCTGTAATTGAGTTCAACTTTTCTACATTAAACGTTGCAAAAAACATTGAGACAGTTCCTAATGCTCTTCAAACATCTAAAAATCACCTTACATCTCGTCCAGCTGTACGCCAAGGATCACCAACCTTCTTAGAACTAAAAGCTACATTTTTGTTACAGAAATATCCATCCATTTTCTGCGCTGCTTATCCTCACAAGGGTCACGGGGGTGCTGGAGCCCATCCCAGGCATCCTCTGGCAGTGGGCAGGGGCCACCCTGAACTGGGTGGTTACCATAGATGTTAGAAATCGCATTTCCTTGAAAATCCCAATGACCCATCACTGGTGATGGCATCACGTTGGTGACCCTTGTTGTACGCCGTGTAAATGTGCAAAGATAAAGCTCATAAGTCAAATAAAAGGAGCACTATAGCAGCAATAGTTGTACATCCAGTTTTGTGTCTCGGAGATATGCAAATCAACATTTTCATTGCCACAATAAACTCCGGTTGTAATGGTTGACAAGAACAAATTGTAAAATAGGGACGCACCGAAATGAAAATTTTGAGCCACAACCAAAAAAACCTAAAATTTGTAACGTTTGGCGAAAACACCAAAAGAGAAGAACTGAAATAAAATACAGAGAGAAAAAAAGAAGATTTATTTCACACAACTTGATTAAAATGCCTATATTAAATGCTAAATAACTGACTGGCGTATTACTAAATTTTAATTTTAAGTGTTTCATGTATAATACTCTTGTAAAACAAGGTACGGTATTTTGGGAATTCAAAAAATTCCTGTCGGACGACAAAGTGATACAGATTAAGTAAAACTGCTGAAAGATTTAAAAAGTAAATAAATCAAGCAAGTCAATTCTACTTTGTGTAAAATGGATGGTTACCTTAAAAATAAATAGCTTGTAGTTACTACACTGCACAATCTCACTCTCCCTTTTTTAAGAACAAGTTTCTGGGGCATTTTAGCTTTTAATAGGAAGGAGAGCGAATAACGACAAGAAAACAGGAACAAGATAAAATTGATGATGCCGCGGTATTAGGCGCAGCCTAATGCAACAACCAAGTCGTACTCTCATATTTCGCATTGTAAAATAATAGCAAATTCAACTTTCGATGTACATAGATAAGTGCCAAACATCTAACATTGGTTACGATGGGAATGCTTGTTTTACGGATTAAAACGGCTCAAGTGCCGTAAATTAGGTGTTATGTTAGCATGTAAAAATTTGCCAAAGTCCGTCTATTAGCTGACAAAAAAAAAACACGTAAGCGAAGCGACATTTTGTGAAAATATCTTTTTAATAAAAACTTAGCTTTTCTATATTTTGCAAAAGAAAAATAAGTGGCCGCGTCAAGCACAAACTCTGCCCCAAGTGAAGCCAGTCTCAAACAGCTCCCTTCACTTTTGACATGACATGGTCATAACAATGTTTTTTCAGACCCCCCTTTTTCTGTTTTATTTTTTTCTTTCACCCAATTAGGGAACCTTGGTTGATTATCGGCAGAAACATTTTCGGTGCCAAAAATTCGGTGCATCTCTACTTTAAATAATTCATACAAGACGTCAAAGTTGTTAGTTTGATGGAATTACGTCAAGAAGATTTTCTTAATTCTTTGAAAAAAGCAACTATCCGGTCAACCGGTTCCTGTTGTGCAATACTTAATGTGCATGTACAAATACGATATAGGCTCTTTTTACCACAGACGGAGTTTCCATGGCAACACAAGCGACAATCCAAAAGTGGGAAGAGGTCAGATAGCGTGCAGATGGACACACTGGAATTTATTTCGAGTTTGCTTTCTCAGCCTGGTGGCGCTGATGACTGTGAGCATGTCTGTAGAAGGACAAAGTGCATATCAGTGGTGAGCAAAACACTTGTTTTTTTTCAGAAATGTCTGTAAATCTTTACTCCAAAAATGCAAATGCTTTTTTTAACGAACTTTTCAATTTTTTTTTACCTATTTTTCTAGTAAAATTGGGAAATGTGAACTTTAAATAAGCAAGATTGCCTTAACAAATGATAGTTTTAATGCCCGATTTAAATATATATATAATTTCTAATTTTACGTGTAATAATTATTTAGAATGCGCAAAATGATCCAAATGTCTCCGTTTACAGCAATTTTTTCTTCACATATACAATGCTAAAGATAATTTGGCATATGTTAATGGATTTGCAAATTGTATTTTTCATATTTTTCAAATCGAGAAACAAGAAAAATCCTATAAGATCAGACGTGTTGGAGTAGAGGCACAGCAAGTTAAAGTAATTCAAAGTAATCTTTTCGATTTAAGTGACTAAAACACATTAAGGCTGCCTGGAAAATGATAGTTAAGTCCTTTTTTAACTAGGAGAAAGTTTAACAAAATAGCAAGTGGAGTGAGTAGCCACTGGAGCGAATGTGCTCACCTGGTGAGGTCCTCAATGTCCACCAACATAGCGTCCTGTTCCACATGCTGCTCATCTCGAAGCAGCAGAAGCTGCACCAGCTCTTCATTTAGACCTGCAACGGAAAAAAAGTCTCAATCGTGGAACAGAAAAGCTACTTGCAACTCTTGTGGTTCTCAGCTAGCGTAAATCTTTTTAGAGGGGAGGTTTAGGATATTTTAAAGTGTCACTTTATTTAATTTGATTCACTAAAATGACAACATCACAGTGTGTAAAATTAACCACTAGTGGTCTTTGCAGCTTTGAATGGAGCTGAAGTGTGTTCATTTGAAGAAGACACACTGTGGAAGCCCAAAGGATAACACTGGATTGAAAGCTACTTCAAAATGTTCCCAACTAGCAAGGATGAATTTCAACCAGCAACAGGGAATAAAGATTACTCTCATTTCTAATTGACAAAGGAGGGTCGTGGGGGAGGTGGACCTTGCCCGTGTGCCGCTCCCTTGCTGAATGCATGCAGAAATTTGATGTGATTCAAAGAAAGAAAACCCACCGGTTGGTTGCCAATGCTAAACTTTCTGCTGGGCATGCCTGTTGGTAAATTTCTTAAAGTAAACATTTTATGATCAGGAATCACCTAACATCGGCTTATCATGCATGACATGAGAGCACAGCCAAGGATTTTGATTACAACGGAAAACCTTGTCAGTCGACTCGGGTAATCTAATCGTCTGATAGAAATAAAAAGTTGTGGGGGCAGGGTGTTACTCTTGAGTCAATAGACAAAATGCAAAAGTGTAAGCAGTTTCTGTAGCAGGAAGAAAAGAGGGGAGTTTCTCTGGCCCGTCAGAGAATATCTCTACATATCCTCAACACAGCTAACAATGATCGAGGTTAGTAGCAACCCACAGTCTTAATCCGAGTGACTCATCTAAGTGGCTGGACAAGGAAACAGTGGAAAGAAAGTATATATGCTTGACTCACAGAAGTAGGCATCATTCACTTGCATGACCAGCTGGGGAAAGTGAGTGACACATTAAGGATGAAGCAAGATTTATTTACACGTAGCAGGTTACAATTGCAGCAACAGATGCCTAAATCGGGGAATCGGCAACCAACACGTGCGGGGCTCAGCTATGAAATCTAAGTAGCCGTTAAGTGTTAAAAGCACCACCGGGAAACGCTACCAAGCCAACCATGGCAAAATCCTCATTCGGTGTTCTGTAGTAGTAAGATGCAGCCAAAAATGTCAGCTTCTTGAAATTGCGTTACATAATAAATTAATCTATAAATTCAGTATCCCGACTAAATCATAGCAACCTAGATGCACTTACTCTGTATTTGCGAGTGCAAATCGTTGGTGATGACTTGCAGCTGACCCAGACTCATTTCCCTCATGTCTCCTCGCCTCAGATTCCTCTTCATTAAACCTTCGCTGATGTGAGGCAGATGGGGAAGCTGCAAATGGGCAACAAAAAAAATTGAAACAAAAATTTGGCACGTTCTGAAGTTCTTTGTGATTGGCCGCTAACCAGGTCTGCCACAGGCGAGCGTCTGTGCTGCTGGATCTGCCTTTCTACCTCCACCTGCATGCGGGCCATGGGCCGAGCTAGCGCCAGGGCTACCCGGGCCTCCTCTTGGAGCCTTCTTTGCACACGCCAGAACCCGCCGCAGTCGTCCAGCGGATCAGAGTCCTCTTCCCCCGTGTCCCGATCGGATAGCGACGAGCTCTGCTTGCTCTGGTGAGGAGTTGTGATGAACATGTGACTTGGTTGCGTTGATTTTCTGATGTTTTGTCAATGCATACTGAGATGGGGTGTCCAAACCTTTTTACTTCAGTGCCACTGCCCGCACACATCTTTCAAGCACACCAAAATTAGTTGTATTGCAAGGGTATAGGTTTGATCTTGGCATTGGTGGGGACTCATAGCACACTTTTCTAAGTGATCACATACGATTGGTGGGGACCAAGCAATGATTTAATGGTAAGATATCAAGTCCGAACCCGACCCCAACTTGGCTCAAATTTCAAGCTGGGTTTGGGCTTGAAATGTCAATCGTTATGTCAGGTTTAGGCCAGTTCTCTCTCGTGGATGTTTGTAATTATCCACTTGTAATTTGTCCTTTGTTTATTTTTATTCGTGGAGGATCCGCGCAGTGCAGCGACATTGTCAGACACAGAGAAGTGGGCCTGTGGCGGTGATGGGGGGATAATAGAGGAGGTGGCCAAAATCACCCTTCCTTCCCTTCCCCCTTCTGAACCTTACAAATAAAATATGAAAATTCAGGTTTGCTTCGGGCTCTGTCCCTAAAATCAAGTTAATTGGTCGGGCTCTGTCTGTTTGGGACTTTTGTACCTGCAAGCCGGGCTGGATTTTTTAGGCCCAATCTTACCTCTACAATGATTGCTCAATATTGTTTGGCACAAAGCGCATTTTTTAAAAGTCATCGGATATTGATGAGGACAAACAATGATTGCTTGATATTGGCGGGGACGTGTCCCTGCATCCATGCTAAAACAATGCCCTAATGTATTGTTTACGATGTTGACCTCAGGAAGCTGTCAACCACACATTCTGTTATTACCTATATTTCATGTTAATGATGTCTGTGTATTGTCTGTGCAGCCCTTCAGACTTCTTGGGATTAAGGGCTACACAAATAAACATGACTTGACTTGACATCAGGGATCACTAATATGGTCCTCGCGGGAACCAGGTTGCAACCCTAAGAAAATCTCAGTGGCCCATCGACTTCTTCTGAAAATAGCTCACCCATGAAGGATCGCTGTGATCTTCTAAGAAATTTGATCTCTAACCTATTCAAGCCTACTTTAACACAACTTATAATTTTCACAACCTAAAAACTTAATAGTAACATTGTAACAGAAGTGCTTTGAGGGGAGGCAGGCGAGGTCATCGTAAAAATATCAAATGGTTATATTTATTCAGTGGGCAGCACGGCAGCGCAGTGGTTAGCGCGTTTGCGGCACACTTCTAAAGGTCATGAGATCGAACCTTCCTGTGTGGAGTTTGCATGTTCTCCCCGTGCTTTTGTGGGTTTCCTTCGGGTACTCCCGTTTCTTCCCACATTCCAAAAACATGCATGTCAGGTTTGTTGGCTGGTCCAAATTGTCCCTAGGTGTGAATGATCGATTGAGTTGTCTGTCCCTGTGTGCCCTGCAACTGGCTGGCAACCAGTTCAGGGTGTCCCCTGCCCACTGCCCGATGATAGCTGGGATGGGCTCCAGCACCCCTGAGACCCTACTGAGGATAAGCTGTGCAGATAATCAATGGATGGATTTATTCAGTGTTAAACTTCTTTCTCATATAATTGTCGCAATTTTTTAGATCTTCTTTTTCAAGTGCGAACGAAGATGAAATCAATGGAAACAAATGATGATCAAATACGAAGAAGAAACACGAATCGCTGCGGCCCCTATGTTTCATGACCGTCACAAATAGCTATTCGTTTCTCCTTTACATGTACATTTATTTTTATTGTTGTTTGATCATATACTTATTTCATTATCCAATTCAGTTTTGTTGACTAAAATAATTTACGGATGATTCTAATAGAAAGAAATCCTTGTTGAATTGGTGTAAAACTTCCACATCCGTCTAGCCCCGCCGTGCATACCAAAGGTGTTAAGGGTGTATCCAGACTAGTTTCTGTCCGACTGTCCTCAGCATCACTGTCTTTGTCGCTGCTGCTGTCATTGACAAAACACACCTGAAGGTCCACTCCGCCGTGGAACCTGAAAAGGAACGTGACAGATACATGGCAAAAGTTGATTTTGTAAATTATTGTTTGGATTGTAAATAACTGCAAAACAGTAAAATAAATGCATAACAACTGCCCAATACCTAGAAATTATTTTGCTAATATACACACACACACACACACAAATAAATATACATATATACTAAAGGTCGACCCAATTATCGCCCGGGCCGATTATCGGCACGATATTTGACGGATATCAGTATTGGCGTTTTCATTTATTTAATCGGCTCATTAGGTATATTTAAAACTATGTTAAAAAAGCACACAAGAACTTTGTTTTTAAGCAAAGTTATTCTCTTTTAGCTCCCATCCTCTTCTCTCCCCCTCTCCTCCTCCCAGTCTGTATCTTCTGAGAGGAAGAACCCATTTTCAAGCTACAGATCAACTTGTGGAGTTATACACCCAGGGATCCCCAAGAGGGGGTGAGGATATGGATCCCACCCGGACCAACCGAAGGACAAGGAAACATAGCGATGGAAATACGACAACGAGTGCACAAGTCTTTTGGGGCAAAGTGTGCAAAAATTTGGGTGGCCTGAAAATCTATCAGGCCAAGATGTCACTCAACTTCTTGCGCCTTAACTCTGAAAAGACCGAAATGTTAGTTATTGGTCCATCCAAATGCCGTGACTTGTTTTTAAAAACTACTCTGAACATTGACAAATGTAATATCACCCAGAGTGACTCAGACAAAAAATTTAGGTGTCATATTTGACCCCGATCTGTCCTTTCAAACACACGTTAAGAATATTACTAGAACAGCTTTTTTCCATCTTCGCAACATTGCTAAAATTCGCCCTATGCTGTCTCAGTCGGATGCGTTTGTTACCTCCCGTCTCCATTACTGTAATGCACTACTCTCCAGTCTCCCGAAGTCAAAAATCAAGAGCCTTCAGCTATCACAAAATGCTGCAGTGAGGCTTTTAACTAAGACAAGAAAGTTTGATCACATTATCCCGATTTTAGCTAACCTGCACTGGCTCCCTGTCAGCTTAAGATGTGATTTTAAGGTTCTGTTGGTAGTATACAAAATCATGCATGGACTTGCTCCCTCTTATCTTTCAGATTTAATTTCGCCCTATGTTCCGATCCGGAGCCTTCGCTCTGAAAATGCTAGTCTACTAGTGATCCTAAGAGCCAAGAAGAGATCCGCAGGTTCGAGAGCGTTCGCCATTCGGGCCCCGTAGCTTTGGAATGCACTTCCCCCTGAGATTTGATCTGCAACTTTGCAACTTCTATTCAATAGCATATGAATAACCTATATTTTATGTTGACAAAATCATGGGATGGTGTCATAATAGTCTGTAATAATAGTTTGCAATAGTCTTTGATCTGTGCAGCCCTTTGAGACTCAGTGATTAAGGGCTATACAAATAAACATGACTTGACTTGACCAAGATGAGGTGCGTGCAGACGATACCTGTGGCACAGCACTCAGGGATCAACCCTGGTGAGACAGAGGAGGATCTAGGCCTGGAGCCAAACGACAATGCCCAGGATCTACGCGTGACACAAGCATCAAACCCATACAGAATATCAGAACGTCGCCGAGTTAAATGGCCCCTAGCGAACAAGAAGAAGGAGTGGCTTCAGTTTGACGAATATGCCAACGATATCTTGGACACAACTGCGAAAGGCGATGCTGATCGACGCCTCCAGTCAATGACTACAATCATCATCATCAGCTAAAAGATTTGGAATGGAGGAAAATAAAGCAGTGAAGGTCCCCTACACCATAAACAACACGGCTAACAAGATCCATCAGTTAAGGCAGGAGCTGAAGAGGCTAAAGAGGAAATTTAAGGAGGGGAGGGAGGAGGAGTGCGTTCCTCTTGCAGAAATCCATAACTTCCTCAGCAAAAAGCTCATGACTCTGAGGCAAGCGGGTGGCAAAAGAAAAGCAGAAAACAGCATACCAGGAAGAGGGCTGGCTTCATAGAGATTCCATCTTGGTTCACAAAGCACCTACTTGGGAGGAAGAGATGTGGCCAGCTCAACTGCTTTTAAAGAGGGGATTGATCTCCACCTTAATGAAACCTTCTGTAAAAGTCCTAGGGAGAGAGAACTGGGCCACTGGCATCACCTGATTACTCCACCTGCACCATCACTGGACTTTCATGGAAATGAGCCCAGTTGGAAGGAGATCCAGGAAGTGATCAAAAAGCCCAGAGCAAGCTCAGCCCCATGAACAAGTGAGGTACCTTTCATGGTTTAAAAGAACTGCCCTCAGTTACTCCACAGGCTCTGGAAGATCCCAAAGGTCATATGGAGGAGAGGAAATGTGGCGCAACAGTGGTGGTTTTCAAAAGGGGTGTGGAAGGAAGAAGAGTCGAAGTCCATCAACCAGTTCAGAAACATCTCCTTGCTCAGTTTTGAGGTGAAGAAATTCTTCAGCATTGTTGCCAGACTAATGACTGACTACCTTCTGAGGAACTTGTACATCGACACTTTGGTTCAGAAAGGGGGGATACCAAAGGTACCGTGAGTTTGGAGCACACAGGCGTCACCACACAACTGATCAGGGAAGCCCGGGAGAACAAGGAAGACCTAGTGATGCAGTAGTTGGACCTTACAAACCTCCATAGGTCTATACCCCACAAACTGTTTGAGGAGGCCCTGAGCCGGCACCACATCCTGGTGAAGTTTTAGACTACTACAACAGCTTCAGCCTGAGAGTCTGTTTACCGAAGCAGTGTAACTGATTGTAATTGTCAGCAAAACACAAAATCCATTGGATTTTATATCTGTGTGTGTGTTTTTCCAAATATAGCATGCAGTTAATCGGTGTCCAGAAGCAGGATTTTATCGGTTATCGGTAGGAAAACACAATTATCGTGCATCCCTAAAAATGAGGGAAGATATAAAAATTGATTTAGACGGGACTGACAGCTTATAAATAGCCCACTGGGTTAAGTAAATTAAATCTTCAGCCTTGCTTGCACACGCACGTTCATACAGTATTCATTAGCGGTTTGATCCTACTAAGTCGAACTCACACTGTACGAAATAGAGCGGCAAACATAATTAAATATCCATGATGCTCAAGGAAAAGCACGCCAGCCTGCGAGCAAAAATAGATACCGGGATCAAACATGTCGGTTGTCTGTCAGAATACTAAAGACACAAATACTTCACAGAAGCGCCTCGATCAAAAACCCACCGGGAAGAAAGGTCGTTTTTGCAGCAGCTCGTGAAGATGACTGGCTCGTCGTCATAGAAACTGCCCAGGGCAAGTTTCTGCCGGATAGACTCTCTCTCATTTCGCTGGGCCTGTCAAAAAAGGGGTGGGGAATTCAATTAAGGTAATGAATGTATTGGATCTAGCATGATGCTGGCCAGCCATAAAAAAAAAAAACAGTGTGGTGTCGATTAAAAGCTAAAAGTGTTTATTCCTACTGTGATTATTCTGTGTAAAAGGTTTGTGTATTTCAATGTGCCATTAGAGGTTGTAACTTAGAACGAAGCTGAAGTGTGTGAATTAGAAGAAGACACTGAATTAAAACCCAAAGGAAGGTATTTCAGAAAACTTACTTCCACGTTTCCTCAATTTCACCTAGTGACAGGACATCAAATCTGGTACTAATGCCCACCAGCAACAACGATCGACAGCGAGCTGGATACACCCGGAGCAGCTAAAAAGAGCCAATAGCTGGAGTTGGTCAGACCTAGTTTTAGCAGCTACAATTAGTGGCTAGAAGCAGAAGCTTCTAAAAAGACTGCTAAAGTATTGAAGGAGCAAAGTAAATTTTGTCAAACAGCAAAGAGCTCAGACCTGGGCATTCCAGTCTTCAACTTGGTTAATACAAATTATCAGCTTGTTAGCAAGCTGGCAGGAGTTTAAAATCTTTTGTAATTGAGCAGAGGGCACCTATTTACTCCCAGCAAGACAGACCTAATAGAATACTGCGACAATATCAGCAATGCATGATGAGTTAGTTGTCTTCTACCGGGATCCAAGCCGAAATGGGCAAAATGTAATCGGTCAAAAAGTATGCTTTTTTTAAACATAAAAGTCAACCGCAATGTTCCCTCTAATTTCCACGGGTCTGAGCGTTCACACAAAGTCGGTGAGCAATGCTTGAAACAACAGTGAGCAACCATAATCCCAAGTGTGGCAAGATAATTAATGATCAAACATGTCCAAAACTTGACATCAAGTTACATTTTGCTGAGTTTCCGGCAATGCAAAATTATTTTTCTCTTTTGAATGAATTGACTCATGTACTTTTGCAAAGGTTGTATGGCCTACAAACGTCGTTTGTTCTTACAATTCTTTCACAAGATATCCATTTATTTTTGTTTCCTGATATATTTTGTCGCATAACATTAACATTTTTGGGGGCTAATTTAGTCGGTTGCAAGATACAGAACTGTACTTAATCACATTTTTTAGTGGAAGTACAATGTTGGCAACAAGATTCACTTGATATACTGTAATTGGAAATAATTTGAATGGAACACAAACTTTTTCTTCTTTTTTCCGTGGTTTTTTTCTACTTTTTTAAAAATTCCTTTAAAAAAGATCTCATCGTGTTTATTTTTTTCAGAGCTGTTATTTTTTTCTTTTTGTTCTCTATTGACTTTTTCCTACATTTCCTTCTTTTCTTTTTTACTGGCTTTTTTCTAAATGTTACCTTCTTTTTTTCCTCTTCCTTTTGTTTCCTTTAAGTCATTTTGTGCATAATTTGACATAATATTTGGTCATGTTGGGATTAAAGAAGCAAAAACAACCTGAAGAGCCGTTTAGGACCCGAAAGAGCCGGTTCCTTTTAGTGAGCCGAGCCGAAGAAGCAGGTTCTCGACAAACTCTACTAACTTTACTTAACTTCGTTCTACTTTGACTCGACTTCAAAATACCGTATTTAGGACACAACGTCAGGGGAACCAGTGTATTTTTACCTTCATGCACTGTAACTTTGACTTAAGTCGCTTCTTAATTAGTAATTTTGAGCCCTCATTTTTGTGCGCTGGCTAGATTTTCTTGTCTGCTGAGAATGTGCGAGCTGTGCGCAATTGCGCACGCGCGCAGCTTAGAGGGAACACTGGTCAACAGGTATGGAACAATAACAATAGCTGTAAGCCATAGCCTGCAGCCAAGATGCCATAATGAGTGGCTAAGGAAGGAAAAAAATGGAAAAAAATGTTGGAAGTTGCCTAAGTAGTGGAACTCACCAACGTTTGCTTGCATGAGATGAGTCACACTGAAGGACAAAGCCGGAGCAGCTAACGATAACAATATCAATAGTGGGAAGCTATAGACTGCATCTAAGTGGATAAAATGAGTGGCTCTGGAAGGAAACAATGGGGAAAAACTCAGCGACGTTCACTTGCATGACCAGGTGTGAAGGATATGTGACGCTGAGGGATAAAGCTGGAGCAGGTACCAGTAACAATCGTACCTAGTGGGAAGCTATGACCTGCAGCCTAGGTCTAACGTGAGTGGAAACTTTGGGGGAAAAAGTGGAAGATGCCTGAATTGCAGAACTGAGTGACTTTTCCCTCCACAACCAGGGTTGGGTAGGGTTACTTTAACTTGATTACTTTCAATTACTTTTGGATTACTTCAATACCAAATAGGCTAATAAAAGACAAAAGAAACTAAATATGAATAAAATTATGACTCACAACACGTGGTAAGCTTTCTCTCCTGGCTTTGAAATCTTTGATCTCCGGCAAAACATAAAATGCGACAGAAACAAAATGAAAATAAATCCAAACGTCATTTTTGCCGTTCCATGTATTCCGTTACTCCCCAAGCCTGCACAAAATTTAGTAATTTTATTCATATTTAGTTTATTTTGTCTTTTATTAGCATATTTGGTATTGGAGTAATCCAAAAGTAATTGAGAGTAATGCAGTTAAAGTAACCCTACCCAACCCTGTCCACAACCAACTGTGAAAGACACATGACACTGAAGGATGAAGCAAGAGCAGTTAACAAAAGTGCCAAGCTGTGATCAAGTGGCTAACGTGAGCGGCTATAAAAAGAAAGATGAATGGATCACAGCATTCAGCAACCATCACATTTTGGGCTCAGCTGTATGCGATAAGTGGCTGTTAAGTGCTAAAAGCACCACTGGGACAAGCTACCGACAAAACGGTCATTTGGGCTTCGGTAGTAGTAAGACAGCCCCTGAACATGTCAGCTTCTTCAAAAGGCGTTCCAAGCTGTGTAATATCATTTCAAATTTCCAAACCTGGGTCACATCTCACATGATAACAAAGGAACTGACTTCAGCTGCAACAATGAACTATCACCTTGAACTTTCTAGAATATAGTGCACCTTGTAATGCATCATGGGTAAGACCGGCATCACCCTGAATGCTAATAAAACATAGCGAGGAATGATAAGGCACATTCGAACTGGCCCTGATTCAGAGCTCTAGGAATCCATTTTTAATTTACACCCCAGATATTTAAATGATATGTGGTTGATAAAGCACATAGCAATCAACGCACATAGCAACCCATGCTAACACAGCTATGTTTTCTGTAGATGTCCAGAAGAACACACCCACCCCTGTGAAGCTAAATCATCCACATCAGCACATCAACGACAGGAGCCAATCATGTAAAAATCCCCGCTGCTTCTACACAAAAAAACACAGAAGAGGACACACAAACCTGATAAACGCGTTTCTCTTGGTGCACCATCTTTCAGTGCATGGTAGTCAACATTCAAGCATGCCCTTCCTCTACACTGCAGTGGAGCCAGACTCAGGAGACCCTTTCATATACTGCAAGAGGGAGGGAGGAGGTGGGAGACAAACGCAGGAGAGGAATGGGAGGAGGAGCTGGCTCTCTTACAGATATGCTATCAATGCCTCCATCTTCCTCGTTTGCTCCATCTTTGCAGACGCGAAGTCCTCGTTATGTGAGTGCACCAAGCTCAAATCAATCTCGAGACGTGCAAAGCAGGTCGATAACTGATCAATAAATTGCACTTTGGTTAAATGTCAGCACAAACAGGGACGTGCATTTGGAATTGGTTGTTCTGCCTTTAGCAGGATGGCCACCCCACCTTACAATCTTTTCATATCAGGATACAGAATAAGATTTTTTATCGGACCCTCGTTACGATGTTTTCTCCACTCCATGATGTCAACAAATTATTTTGTGTGACCAAAAACATGCTAAATTAATACTTTACTGTGTTTGTGCGTACGCCTGTGAGAGTTACGTTCTTTATATGTGTCCAAGATGTCTGTCTGCTGTTGGTCGTCGTCAAATAGGATGCTGGTTTGCATCACAGGATACAAGGTAATTTAAGCTTTTTGCATCTATTATAGCTTGTTCAGCTATTGCAGTTGGATGTTTAGAATATTCTTTTACAGGCTTGGGAAAGCTACAGTCCGCGGATTACTGTACACAAAATAAAAATCTAATGTTAAGAATTTGTACAGTAAAATCCCGGCTTACGGCGTACGTAGCTTACGATAAATTCACGTTAGCAATTGGTCATTAGGCTTGCAGTGATGCAAAAGAGAGAAACAGAAAATAATGATAACCATGGAAAGGATGCATGCGATCATCAAAAAGCAGTACGAATGTACACGCATAAAAAGCATCATTCTTTTAAGGGCATGACATTCCTTGCAAGTGGAAGTTTTCAAATTTATCAAACACACAAAAAAAATTATTTAAAATTAAATTTAAAAGCTAAAATCTAAATCTAAAAAATGAAATAAAGTTACAGTACATTTTTAAAATAAAAAACAAAAAAAAAGATGATATAAAATATAGTATTAAAGATTAAAAAGTCTTGTCCTGGAAGACGAATCCATATAGGTTTACATATTGTGTAATTAATTAAATTAACACCTAAGTAACCACAAGGAGGAATGATACAGTACCAGGTTGATCACAGGAAGGAAGCAAAGGTCCTGAAGAATACCATGCTTTTTTTGTGTCATCCATGATCAATTGTGTATTATAACTCTTAGTACATCCCATCAATTATATATGTCACAGCCTAGTGCTCTTTTCAAGGACTTTATGGTTGAGTGAGCTTATTTTAGCCCTACTCTGGATAACACCGTAATAACCCAAAAGTAATATAATAAGTACTAAAATGTTAAGAGTGGAGACAAAGAACCTCACCGAGATGCTTGAGGGTCTCCTTTGTCCCCTGCTGTAGCACTCCTGAATCTCCTCAGCCCAGCTACGACTGTTCACCATGAAACCTCGTCCAGATTCACCGTTGTCCTCTTTTTCAAAGTCCATCCACCACGGTCCAACTTCCACCTTTCCCACAAATACTTCGCCCATGTCCACATCATAGTCTTCCTCCATTGATGGAATGGGATGTAGAGATCGTCAAATAACAAAAAATGAAGAGTCTGTTTTTAGGTCACCTGGTACAAAAAATGCGAATAACCAACATAGAGATAATGTGATTAGTTGTGGTGCCAAAATAAATACACCCAGACCACAAACCTCAAAAGAGCACTCACCTTCATTGTTGAGTGGTTCCTGATTTTGTTCCATCGCAGAGGATGAAACTAGAGCTTCCTACCCTTCCTTTAATGGGATTTATAATAGAACCATTTAAGGTTACGATTTGCATTACGAAGCAAGAGCGCATGCTCCTGCCTTGCCACGGTCACGTGCGGCCTGGCTCCACTCATGCGTGCAGATAGGCGCCCACAGGAGATGGCACCATGTGTAAATATATGGGAACGGACAGAATGGGGTGGAAGTGACATGCGCACTGGCAAACGAGGATAGTTTAATGTTAAAGAGCAACCTCTACTGGTGTAAAAATACAGAATTTGCTTAAAACTATTGATTCAAATAACAAGCAAATACACATGTACTTCTTAAGAAACATGGTTTTATGTTTAGAAATTCATTATATTATGTAACTTGAGATGCACTTTGATGAAACTGACAGGTCACCATCTTACTCCTAAACCTCAGATAACCATTTTGCAAAGGTAGCTTGTCCCGGGGATGCTTTTAGAACTTACTGGCCAATTACCACCTACAGCTGAGCCCTGCATGTGATGGTTGCGAGTCCCATCATTTAGGCATCCGCCGCTTTTTATTTCTGACTGTTTCCTTTATAGCAACTTGGCTGCAGGCTGTTGTTCGCCGCCAGCCCCTATAGTTAGCTGCTCTATGTAAATACAGTCAATTTTACCTGGCCTTTCTGTTTTACACACTAACCCAAGCTGGTCATGCGGTTAAACATCACTAAGTCCCATGATACAGACATCTTTTAAGTTTCCTTCTCTGGCCACCAGGCTCTAGGCTATGACTCGCTGCTACTCGCTATAGTTAGCCATTCTGTGTAAGCTTGCCTTGTCCATAAGTGTCACTCACCTATCACAGCTTGTCATGCAAGATTACGTCGCAGAGTTCCATTAATTCAGGGACCAGGCTCTTAACAGATTCTGCTTTTCTCTTGCAACCTTTTACGGGCCTGTTTAGTAGCATATCCCACTAGCTGCCAAAGCAGAGGCCTGGGAACCTTTTTGACTCAGAACCATAAAGGCAAAATAATTTGATTTTGTTTTTGGAGAGACACATCATATACGAAACACTGCTATACCTGCTTTCCAGACAACAGCTTATTCTTTTGCACATTTAATTTACTGAGTGGCGTTTAGGGCAGTGGCTCAGGAGGTAGAGCGCTCGTCTTGGGATCAAGAGATCGCAGGTCGAATCCCGGCTCCTCCGTGTTACATGTCGAAGTGTCCTTGGGTAAGACACTGAACCCCTAATACCCCCAATAAGCAGGTTAGCGCCTTACATGGCTGCACGGCCGCTATTGGGAAATGTGAAGCACTTTGGGAAGTCTTGACTTGAAAAGCGCTATATAGATGCAGATCATTTCATTTCATTATCTATGACAGTGTTTTCATTGAAATGGTTCAGACCATTAGATCCCTAGAACCACAATAGGATGTATTCTGATGTGTAATTTCTCATCAGTTGACCAAAATATCGTTACATTTTGATGGAGTATCTAAGAACCATTCACTATTAAGACAATTATTGATCAATTTTTATGATACTCATCTTTTAGTCATAAAACAGCTTGTGTTTGAGAACACAAAGGTTGATTATTAGTTTCTTATTACTTATTTAAATGACTGAATTAATATGCTTAATAACTGGAGGATGTTTGTATGTGTTTTTGGGTGGAAATGGAGAGTGATAACACTCTGGGTGCTTAGCTACAGGTCCTGAATATTGTAGTGTTTAGCTGCATTGGGTCACCATCACTGTTAGTGAAATGTCTCAAACTCTCCAACGGTTGCTTATTTGTCTTATTCGCGCCAATCAATAGTTCTTAGACATTATACAGACTATGATTGCAACACTCGTTCTATCTGAAGCACAGCACTGAGTAGCATAGGAAAATGATTCGGCAGGGGAGTTGGTATTGAGGCATAACACCAGTCTCCTTCCATTTGTTCATCACTACATGTTGACATTTCAGTTAAGGTATCTTATCTAATCAAATGGCAGGGGAGGGGAAAAAAAAAAAGGCTCAGTTTGCCTGTTCCTCGGTTGTGTGCTTACAATCGGCTCTGTAATTTTGCGATACAGATATCCGTCAAATTCCCTCATTTCGGTGCCAATAATGAGTCGACCTTTATTTCTTACCATGTAAACAAACTGCTTTTAATACAATTGACCAGCAATCCAAAATAGAAACCTTCCAAAAATCACAACTATGGAAAAGTGTTGAGTGCTCCACCATAAAGCTTTTTATATTTTTTTATTCAATTGTAAAATTAACAGGTTAAACATGGGACGAAAGTTCAGAAGATAGTCATTTCGCCAAAGTTTGTATATTCAACATATTCAAGTGACTTAAAGTTCCTATTAATGCTCCGTGCTTTGTTGTCCTACTACATTCCCCCAGAATTTAGATACAATGTAATTTCAATAGCGTTCACACTGGGGGTGCATTTTTCAGCACAAAGCACAGCGACTCCTACATACTCCAAAAAAAAAAAAAAAAAAAAAAAAAAAAAAAAAGGTAATTATCTAAATTTCAAGCTTTTATATCAGCGCGGGTGTATGGGGATATAGTGGTACAAATCGTATGGACTGAAGTCAGGCAGACTGGACTATTTGGTTAGATGGGTGCAAGGCCTGCTAATGCCATCTTCAGTTTTCCTAAATAGCACCGTGTTTTCAACTGTCTGAGGTGAGGTACCTCAGACAGTTGAACAATATTCGGCTTGACTAGTCGATGCCAATAGTGATGATTAGTATAGCAGTTTTTGTCGTCTACTGGCCTCACCCACTGTTTACTGCTGTCTGTCATGGTGTAGTCACGAGGTTAAGTCATGTGTGTGCAGATGGGGCAATATCAAAACTGATCTTTTTAATTGTAGTTTGTTGTGCTTCTTCACTATTTTGGAGTGATTTAGTCTATCTTGAACCCAGTTAGTTGACATTTAAGATGACACTTGAGACCAACTGTACTTAAAACATTTATTGACTGCCAGTAAAGCTTGACAGACCCTGAAAGAGAAAAATCATCATTGAACAGAGTTCACTCCAAAAAATTAGAATTTGCATAATCTCCATTTACCTCCATCTATGGTTCAAGTTCGTCCCAGTCGAACGGTATATCTTCATCCTCTTCCTGGCTGAACCAGGGCTCCTCTTGCCAGTAAGGGTAGCTGGGAAGCATTGGGGCTTTATAACCAGCAGGCAGCGCACTTTTCAGCTCAGCTTTACCCTCGCCATCACTGTATGAGATTTCTTGCGCAAAAGGGCTCCGGGCGTAAGGCGTAAAGATCTGATCTGGTTTCCTTCTCCGTTGACACCGTCGCTTCGTCACTGCAACGGCAGCGTCTTCGATAAAAGGAGGCGGTGTAGTCACAGGAATGACCTTTTTTTTCATTGCCGTAGTTGCAATAGGAGTTGTGGTGGGAGGCTCAGTCGGTTTTGTTTCAACTGCTTCCGGTTTTGGCTCTGCATCCATTAGGAGCTCCCGGTTTTGGGGATAGCGATTCTGGGTGTACGTATAATGGGGCAAAGGGCAAAGAGCTCCCGGCGGGTGACAATAGGGGGCAACGGGGTTTTGGCTGTAATGTGCATAGAGTGGATAATGCACAGGAAGGTAGGGGGAGGATTGAGCAACAGGATAAGGGATTTGATACATGGGATTGGAAGTACGATGCAGGTGAGGATACATGTGAGGATTGTGGAGGAGGTGCAAGTAGTACAAATACTTCAAGTAGTTGTGATAATGCTGGTATTGGAGGTGGGTGTAATTGGGAGGCGAGGCTTTATAGACATCGCGCTTGGACCGCTCAAAAGTGGGGATAAGATGAAGAGGGTCCTGGTTTGTTGAAACAGGAGCGATGGGGCAGGCAAGGCCTATGGGAGTCTGACGGAAGCTCAGAGGGAGTACGTGATATCCATTCTGAAATTTCAGGATATTTCATTAGCCAGTTAAATAGAAAATACAGTAGACCCCCAGATTGCAGCATCCTTAGGAGGTTTTCGATTTACTATGTTTTTTTTCGTCCCCTATATGGCATTTTCCTAATTATACAGTGAGTGGTGGTCTTGTATGAGACTGGGGGAGTTATGCAACTCATACAACTGTTATTGATGTCATGCGAAATGCTCGATTTTATTCACACAATACCCTTCTCAGTTGTGTAACAAACTTAAATTTGTTTACCTATGGGTTTTAAAACTTATTGATGAAAAAGGGAGCGCAAAATCAAAATAGAAAAAAATCCTGAGATGATCACGAAGGAGGTACACCCATTTTTACCCTAAGGATGGTGGCTGTGACAAAGGATAATCGGTACAATTAAGATTGAGGCGATTAAAACCACCAAGCCTTATAAGGGCATGACAATCCTTTCAAGTTTTAATTTTAATCTTTCGCCTACCCCCTCTGCAACCACCCATGGCTCCACTTGACCAGCTCAAGTCACATACAAAAAAGGCAAATAAAACGTAATACCTCCTTTCCATGTATATTATTCCCTTGCTATTAAATGGAGTTTCGCTACTTCATGGCGTTGCATCGTGTGTTGTGTTCTGCACTCTGGCTAAGCAGTCTCACGACTAATGACAAGTTATTTGTAAAATAGATAAGTTATTTTTGAACTGCAACTTCCGCGATCAACGAGAGATTAGTGTAAAAGTTAGTGATTGGGTAGATTTGTGCAAGTTAATAATCATATACAAAAAGTAGTGCTTATTATCTACTTGTTGGGTTTTTAGTCGGGTTAATCCAGATTCAGAACGCACTACCCAAATACCATACGTGTCCATCCCCCACTCCACAGCGATTTCAGTTAAGATCCCCACCTCAGAACAGATTGTTGTATCCCTGTGACTAATGCAACTTTATTAAAAAGTTTTTTTTTTTTTTTTAATTTAAAAAAGGCACTTGTGCAAACAGTCCCTAAAAGTTGGTTCATTCTAAAACTCATACCTCTTGCACCACTTTACAACCAGCAAATGAAACCATGAAGACAATACCAAGAGGATTTTGATGGAGCAAATGGCCACAAGATACCGGCAGCTGGTTTAAAGGGAGAGACTGGCCAGAGCCTGGAAAACAGAAGGTCTTATTTAGCCTGAGAGTAGAGTGGACTTATAACAAAATTAATGTTTTTCCAATCTATCCCCCCCAAAAAAAACAAAAAATGCAGGACAGAAAGTCATTTACATTGACGACAAAAACAAAAGAACCGAATCATAAATGAAGGGAGTCTCATGCTTAATGGCTTAGACCTGAGGAACTGTGCTGACTGTCAGTCTAGAACACGTTAGTGGACAATGCAAAATATAAAAATTAGTTAACCGAGTACACACACCTAAGTCAAGCTTTAAGTTTACAGCACCATGTCCCATGACTTTCAGTTTCATCTTTGTGGGACCGCATTCCAGCGATGGAGCCATGAGCCTCAGCGCCGCTTTGACATCCTGAGTTCCCTCTAGTAAAGGGAGATAAGATTGTTGGTTGAAAGACGTGAAACTCACTTAAAACAGTAAAATATAGTAAAAATAAATAAAATTGTAAAAACTTTTACAATTGACACCCGGCAAAAAAAAAAAAAATCTCAATTCTCGAGACCTCCATATTTTTAAATGCATGCTATGTTAGGCAAATAATTTCAATTTTGTAGTGTATTGTGGTGCATGGTAAAAGGAGGTCTGATGCCCTGCGGAAGGAATTCAGACGAACTGGCTTGAGATGAAAGAAGGCTTTGTTGATTAGGCTCAAAGTTAGAAGATTTTATTCTTTAGTCAAAAGGATGCCAGAGTCAACTGAAGATTGCCTCTCCAAAATGTGGTGTGCCACGGTACAAAATTTCTCAGGAAGTATAGTGTTTACCTGTATTGTGAGCAGTCTCCTAAAACAAAAGCAGGCAAAGCTCTCAAGTGCCTTGGCACATTAAAAGAGGTAGAGGGAAAAACTTCAATAGAAGGTCAATATATTCTAATACCAAGTGGCCAATGAGGGACATACAGTAATTGTTTAAATTGTGTTTTACTAGTAATTGAATGTATCAGTCCACTAAATACAGCACATTCCTGCTAGTTAGGGTTGGAAATAAAAAAGATCACGGACTTATCGAATCTGTGTCAGACTTAATGACTTAAAAAGATAGAAATCACAGGCTTACCTGCGTCAACATACTCCGAACCAGAGTTCAATTCTTCACCATTGAAGAGAATCATACCAGTTCTTGTTCCAGGTGCCTCACCAGCACCCCACCATGGATCACGTTTATCTGAGCTTTTTTGTGGAAAACAGCTAAAACCCGGGATGACAGAAAACATCCAAAAAACCATCACAATGGCAAAGGCAACTCGGAATTGGTCATTTGGCGCCATTTCTTGTTATGAAACGTCCAATTCTGAGAACCAAACTGGAGAACATCTGTTTAAGAATAGAAAAAGTAACACTGTGGTTGGAAAATGTCAATATAGGACTGTCAGCTTACACCTGTGCTTGTTAATGATAGAGCAGGTGAGCTTATTATGCTCTGTGCATCCTATTGGTCGGCTCAACTTGCCCCACCTCTTTTGCATACTTTTTTGGACCTGGTAGTTTATGGCCCTTAATAGCCTAATTGCATTTTTTTGTGAGGTAGCCCATTTCCAATCAGTGTTTTGCCTAGCCCTCATCTTTTAACTCAAATCTTTATCAGAAAGAAAATGGCAGAAATGTATGACCATAACAAAGAATAAATCCATGCAATGGAGAACAGTTTTTACAATATAGAATAGCAAATAAAAAACAAAACTAATCAAACAAATCTAAATAAGAATCAAAATGCGAGAATAAACCACAAAATTATCCTATCTGAAGTAAAATCCGAATATTACATAATTAAACCAAAACAAAATAGAACCAAAATAGAATTAAACTCAAAACCAAATGTAAAATCTGAACTAATCATTTCAACTAATCTACACTAAAACGACCAAAATACACAATATATCCTATCTGAAATATCCCAAAATTGAAATTAATCCAGAATAAAACCTACAATGAAGACCAATGTTCCCTCTAATTTTCCACGGGTCTGAGCGTTCACACAATGTCGGTGAGCAACGCTTGACACAACAGTGAGCAACAGCAACCCCAAGTGTGGCAACAAAATCATTATCAAACATGTCCAAAACTTGACATCACGTTACATTTTGCTGAGTTTCCCGGCAATGCGAAATTTTTTTTTACTTTTGAATTAATTGACTAATGTCAAGTCAAGTCATTTTTATTTGTAAGAGTCTCAAAGGGCTTCACAGATTATTACACTATATTACACAGACTATTTTTCAGCCGACAAGAAGAGTAGGTTATTTATATGCTATGGAGTATGGAGTAGTATAATAATAATAATAATGCATTTTATTTAAAAGCGCCATTCAGGCCACCCAAGGACACTGTACAGACAATAAAAAAGTACAATTTAAAAAAGTTGTAAGCAAAGTAATATAAACAAGACATAAAATCATAAAAAACATAGGAAATGGAGAAGCTATGTGTTGTAGGCAGTCCTGAACAGGTGTTTTTAGACGGGACTTAAAAGTGGAGAGAGGTGTGCAGTTTTGGAGGCCCGGAGGTAGATTGTTCCAAAGCTTTGGAGCAGCGCGACTGAAGGCTCTGGCTCCCATGGTGCTTAGGTGGGCAGGGGGCACTGACAGTCGGAGGGAGGACGAGGATCTGAGGGAGCGAGTGGGGACGTGCACCTGGAGAAGGTCGGACAGGTAAGGAGTGGCCAGGTTGTGAATGGCCATATATGTATATAGGATCAGTTTGTAGCTTATGCGATGTTGAACAGGAAGCCAGTGTAGCTGTTGGAGAACAGGGGTGATGTGCTGCTGGGAAGATGTTTTTGTGATGATGCGAGCAGAGGCGTTTTGAACCAGCTGAATTTTATGGAGGGACTTTTGAGGAAGGCCGACGAGGAGAGCATTCCAGTAGTAGTATGTATTATTGCAAAGGTTGTACGGCCTACAAATGTCATTTGTTCATACAATTCTTTCACAAGATTTCCATTTCTTTTTTTCCTGGTATCTTTTGTCACATAATACTAACATTTTTGGAGGCTTAGTCGGTTGCACGATACACAACTGAATTGATCACATTTTTTAGTGGAAGTACAATGTTGACAACAAGATTGACTTGGTATAATTGGAAATTATTTGAATGCAACACAAACTATTTCCTGTTTTTTTTTTTTTAATTATTATTCCTTTAAAAAAATCTCATTGTGTTTTTTTTCTAGCTGTTACTTTTTTTCCTTTGTTTCTTCTGAATGTTTCCTTTTTTCTCAGCTTTTCACCACTTTTCCATTTTGGTATGTTGTTCTTTTATGTTCTATTCCCCCTTCAAGTCATTTTGTGCATATTTTTACATATTTGGTCATATAGGGTTGAAAAGCAAAAACAACCTGAAGAGCCGTTTAGGACCCAAAAGAGCCAGTTCCTTTTAGTAAGCCGAGCCAAAGAAGCCGGTTCTTGAAAAACTGACTTAACTTCATTCTACTTTGACCTTGACTTCAAAATACCGCATTTGGAACACATCGTCTGGAAACCCTTGTATTTTTACCTTCATGCACTGTAACTTTGACTTAAGTCGCTTCTTAATTAGCAATTTCGAGCCCTGATTTTTCTGAGCTGGCTAGATTTTCTTGTGCGCAGAAAAGCTCTGGGTAGTGCGCAAATTTGCACACTTACAGCTTAGAGGGAACATTGATAAAGACTAACATGAATCTAGCGTATTGAAATATAAAAAAATGCACACTAATATATGCACTATATATCCAAATTATAAAATATATCCTAACCTAGCTAAAGAAAATCTATCAATTATATTATTCCATTATAAAATGTAAGAAATACTAAAATAAATGGCTCAAATAATCCCAAATAAAAATATCTAAAAGAGCCAATCAAAAGAACTATTTCTGTAATAAAAACAAAAGAGTTCAAAAGTGCTGCAGTACTTTTGCTGCGTATAAAACACAAATTAAAAAAGCCATCTTATTTTGAAGTGTTTATTGTAATCATTTTCACTGATTGGCATACATTGCAGCAAGCAAGTCTTCATAAGTGATGTAGTGCATGAGCTCAGGAGGAAACTGATACAAAGGATTATACGGTACTGCAGTGACATCAGTAGCTGGTGCCGCAGTCGTGCCTTGCAAGGGGACAGTTGTTGCCATTTGCTCTGGTGGGGGTGAAGTAGGAATATGGGGGATTTTAGTGTGATCTGCTAGCTTGGCAGGACTTATAGGGTCTTTTTTCCCATCTTGCTGCCGATGCCCCGGATGGGCCCAGAGGGAGGGGTTGAAGTATGGGTACTGCGTCATCAGATGAGGGTCATGATAGGGCCGGGGCAGATTTTGTGCAAAGGGCATGATCGGGTACTGGGGTACCAAAGGGTTGTGGGGTGCTTGAAGTCCATAATTTATCGAAGGATCATTAGGCTTGTGAAGACCTGGGTGAGAGATGGGACCTTGGGGTCTTTTGCGGACAAAGGGCCACTTGGGAGTTGCAGAATGGGGCGGTTGAGACCTGGGGTTTAAGAAGGGAACCCCGCTTCGGGGGTCAAGCGGGGACCAAATGCTCAAAGGTGGGACTTGACCCCTGGAAAGCGGGGGCCATTTGGGTACATGCTTGACACTGGGGCCCTTGGTGACAAGTGGAGTAGGGGGAGGTGGATTGATGACTTTGGGGGCATCGGTTGACGTGTGTTTGGCACAAACCAGGATGACTGGCACCCCTTGCCAATACATTGGAAGTGCATAACTTCCGGCCTTAAGGGAAATGAGAAAAAGACATTTTCTACCAATGAAAACTACATACTACAGTAGACTACCTCCCCCAGTTACAGTAAGCCTCATCTTACAATGTGGAATAGCATATTTTTTCCAACCTCTTTTCAGCAGTTTCCCAAAAAACAGTTGACAAACAAAATTTTGGTGCAAAAAAAAAAAAAACCAAAACACTAAATTAAAAATTGTCCGTGCCTCATATGCCCGTCTGATTTGTTGATGTCATACATGATGCTGGTCTGCTATTGGTTTATGTCACAGCATCATGAAAATGCTGCTATAGCTATCCTATTGCCTCCACCCAATCAGCTCAAGTCATGTAACACTAAGATAGGCCTGGGTGAAAAAAGAACAATGAGTGATAATTTTTGCCAACACAGATAAATTTGATTGATAAACGTTAATTTAGACAAATTACACCAAAAGACCAACATTCAGGAAACGAAGGCTACGAGATCCAGCCTATCATTTCACAGGAATTGCGGTAGAGCAGCTCACAGTGTGAACAGAAAAGGACTACATCTCGATTGAAATAAGCGAAAGTGACTAAGGACAACACCCAGCATACCTACTCAAAGCATGCTGACATGAGTCTTGGACATTTTTATTAACTTTGATATTTTCATCTGGTGTGCAGAATCCATTAATTACAATAATTTCACCTTATAGTGCTCCAAATATAAGTTGTGTTTTTGGCATTACAAAATAAAAGAAAACTTCTGTAGGCTTAAAACCCGAAAAATTGTCATTTGTGTTACCTGAATGTAACCCCCTTTTGCAATACTCTACCAATTGCAAATACGGGAAAAATAGTAAACCCTAAAAAGGCAAACAATGCAGATTATTCTAGGCGCGCCAGAACATCAAATCCTTAGACAAAAGGGTCTTTGGCCAGTCCCTGCAATATGTGTTTTTAGAGGTAATGTATAGCAGCCACACAAGTGCAGTTCATGTTTTGCTTGACAGAACGACAAAAGAGCAGCAAGGCCCTAGATAAAAAAGCGCTCTGCTGGCCCCCACTCGCATATTGCTGCGGAAAATTAATCGTGGAATATTTTACAATCTATGACGCACGAATGCCACAAATTACAAAACCCTCAGTAACGAGGAATAACAGTATGTAAAAACGTTCCATCAAATCATTCAACACCAATCGCAAACTCCAAGTACCCTCAAACACATCTACAGTATTTCCATTCCCTGGCAGCTTTTCCCCAAATCTTCATGTCTTGACCATTTACCTGCTGAAGCATGTAACAACCCCCGTAAGGGACATGCATGAGGAATCCGTAGGGATTCCGATGCATGTTGTAGCCACAGTTCACAGGCACCAATGGCAGAGGCAACGGGGCTCCATTGGGTGCTGCAGAAAAAAAATAAAAATCTATACAATATTTATGATTTCATTTCAAATGGTTTCCATCTTAATGCATTCCTTGCTGCATGGTCATGTGTGCTAGTCCAGGCCTTTTTACGCTCAGCTTCATGTGGTCGTCTCCGCATTGCACGTTAGCCATGCGCCTCCATGAGGCTTCTTGCAGAGAGGGGTACTGCAGTGGCAAGGGGTGCATACCCCAAACTCCTGGCAAAGAGAAATGCGTTAATTTAAAAAAAAAAAAAAGGCTCATAATACAACAAAGAGACCGTGTGTGATAAATCACTACTAGAGAAGGTTTAGAATGGAGTCGAGGTGTGTGCATTCAAAGAATGCCTGAAGATTACCCTTTGGCAAAATTCAGGGTTCCATTTCCATGTTTTCTTGTGTGAGAAAAGATGCCTGAATGACATGACTCCGGGATTATCAAATTCAGGGTTCAGCTGGGTGCAAGAAGTTGCAGTTAAGTGCCACAAGAATCACCAGAATAAGTCTCCTTTGCAAAATGGTCTTCTGTAGTTACTAGATACATATTTTTCTTAACCAAGGAGTTTTAATAACCTTGTTTATGGGATGGTAAAAGTGTTTTTGCTTACACTATCTGAAGGTAATGGTTTATTTAAACGAATTAAGCTTTATACACCACTGGGGGTTGCTATAAAAGACAATGAGTCTTTTATTTGTGTATATGAAAATAGTTTAACTCCTACCAGCTGAATCAGCCTGATAAAAATCTTCCTCCTCCACCGTACGGTTAGCCTTCTTGTCATCTTCATCCACAATTGGAGGATCCCAATGAGGAACTTTCCCGAACACAACTTTACCCCGCCTGAAGCCCTCAGGAACCGCTTTCCTCCTTTCCGCCTTCCTCAGTCGATAACAATCGACCACATGTATCAAAAGACATGCTACAATTAACGTTGCCGTGATATGTCTCAGAGTTACAAGTGCGATTCCGTTATCATGCATATTGTCACTTTATGCTTATAACTCGTGCAAAGAACGCCATGCGCGATTTTGGCGCTGAGTTTTACTCGGGGCTGACTTCACGGGGGCGTGGCGATTGTTGGCCGCAGCAGCCAATTGGAGCGTTAGTTATGCGGGCTTAATTGATTGTGTTAAGATTGGTTGCACCTGGCAATAGACGGTTTTTCGACGATACGGGCCTCCTAAAAATAAATACAAATTAAAAAAAAAAATGAAAACATAAACAAATATAAATATATAAAGTATAAAAGTATTTGGATGGCGGATAATTAATGACTCAAATGCCAATCGCAAAATGTATCTGCCCAGACACTGCGACGTTAATCTTTACTTCCTGGGCGCACTCAAGTGGTGGCCGTGGCAGCCAATCAGAAGGCGCGTAAAGCGATTGTGTTCTCATAGAGTTCTGATTGAGTGCACCTGACAGGAAGAAGGCGTTCAACAAGGTGGAGCTTGAAAGAGTAAATATGAAATATGCATCAATGTATTATATACACATACATAATACAAAACTGCCGGGTAATTGGTTAGTACAAATAAATATAAATTTTGCTGAATGAAGCGACCTTGATAGTTGTTCTTGTCCAACGACAGAGTACAGTAACGCATTAAGGCTGCCATTTTATCACCATGAATAACGAGAGAAATGCAGTGTTTCTGCCGTGCAGTGGTAGGCACATTTGTCTAATATGCGAAAGGTTCCCGGTTGGAGACGGGGTGGATACATTTGTCGGCCTGGAGGGGGAAGGGCGCCACCAGGCTGTCCTAAGCCCTAGACTCGCCACAGGGCATGATGACCCAAGTGGTTAAGGGAGAATCATAAAGTAAATGATTGTTATTACATAGAAATCTATTGTATAAAAGGTACACAGATGCTGTGTAAAATGTCTCATATTGGATTGCTAAAGTACAGATATCTTAAGAAATGTACTTGAATACAACGATGTTGATATTGTACTTGCCCAACAACTGTACTGCTCAAAGCCGCGATTTTTATCAATTTTAATGAGTAAACGTAAAAAAACGGATATTCTGTATGACGACCTTTTATATACGATGTCAAAATGTGAAAAGTTTGTGAGAAATACAGCGATGTTAATATTTCGACTTGGTCAAGTCAAGTCATGTTTATATGTATAGCTATCAACTATGTACAGTATCACATTTTAGTCGTCATTTGAGCTATTTTATTTTCAATTTTCGTATTAAACAATTCCAATTGGCAGCCGTACCAATATGATAGACGTTATTTTCTTATAAATGCCAGGGTGTTTTTTTTACCTAAATGTCGGACGTCCAGTTCATTTTATCAAATCTGACGTCACGCATAAATTGCTTTCATTTGGACGTAAAGCTCTACTTCAAAGTTCCCATTTGCTCATCACTCACCTAACAATTATTTGTAGATTTCGAAAATATTCACTTATAATAATAATTTCCATGTAAAGAGCGTGAAGTCACTAGAGAAGGGTTGTTCAAACCTCACATTGTGTTTGCTGTTAAACGTCATATTGAAATATAATATTGTGAATGTGCTTAATTGCTGTTCAGATTGTCATGATTGTTTTCTGTTATTAGTGTCAATAAATTTGTTCAAACCAAAAAAAAAATAGAGTATTATTCGCTTGCAATTTAGCGCCATCTACTTGAAACATGGCGTATTCACATTGATCACCCCTTAAGCAACGTATTTTATCTGACTAGTTCTCAAATTGACAAACAAAATTATGAATTCAATATCACTTGTTTTCTGGTCAGTAAAAAGTGACGAATTTATTGTTTTCTCTTTATAGGTCTCAGCCAGTGTCTCAAGGCCTCTATTGCAACAAGTTAAGAAAGCTTGACGTTCCGAAGGAAACTACCACATGGCAAGCTGTTGGCTACTTAATAAACTTTTAAAAAGTGAAAGCATATTCTTGGATCCTGAGTTTGAATCTCAGCTGCAACTAGAATGAGAATAGGGTTAACTCAAAAACTAATTAAAATAAATGATTAACTGATATTTGTTAATTGACTTCCTTTCCCACTGGGCTGCATAGCATCATATCAGATTGAGGTTGCTGCGGTTACACTTTACAGCCACGTGTAGTTCATCTCCATGGTAACCAACAACAATAAAGAGTATGAGTATTGCATATATGCCTGGAACGTGGGTGAGTTTTATTTTCTCCTTGTAAATTTGCATGGTATTTGTCCGTTTTTGTTGTTGTTGGATATTTAAATTCACTTTTTAATCAAAGTGATCTGCCTACCATCACTGTCAAGTAGGAACTTTCCCCTCACGTCCGCTACTGTAAGATGCAAACACAGAATCCAATTGCTGAGAGGCTAGCATGCTAACCGGTTGTTTATTGTGCTGTGCAGAAAATATATCTCCAGGATAAAAGCTTTGCATAAAAAGAGAGCTACGAAAATAAGAAGAAAAAACAGAAAATGATGAGGTCCAGCGTTTGCAGTGAGTCTTTACAATTTTATTTTCAAGTTTACATTAAGTTGCACTGCATAATATCATAGGCGCAAAGTATTTCATTAAATGTCATGATTATTTTAAAATCTACTCTACTTGACGTTCCATTTAAGTTCTTGCTACAATCATTCAGTGACAGTGTGTAACAGTCCACTAGTAGACATTATTAGCTTAGAATGGAGCTGCAGAATTCAAAGAACACACACTGTGAGCCTGAAGGATACTACTAAATTCAGAAACTTTCGTATTTTCTTACGTAAGAAGGAATTTATTTCAGCAAGAGACAGAACATTAAAGCAAGAACAAAAAAATGAAACGGCTGGATACACCTGGAGCAGATGAAATCCGCAAATCATTGGAGTTGGTCAGAACTTGTGTAAGTGGCTAACCAGCAGCTTGTGGGAGAAGCTACTATGAAGTACAGTAAAACATTGCAAGAGCAATCATCGAGACCCTGAATCACAGAACTCAGCAACGTTCAGCTGTGGAAGGCAGGTGACACTCGACAACAAAGCAAGCTTTATTTAATTAGAGCAGCTAACAATAATAATAATAATGGCAGGTCATACCCCGCCAATAACCAAGTGGAGGAAAATAAGCAGAATATGCTTGAACCATGGGACTTGAGAACCATCACGTGCAGGGCTCAGTTCGGTGCAGTAAGTGTCCATTTGCTAAAAGCACCACCAGGACAAGTGAGCACCGCAAAATGGTCCTTCATGCTTCCGTAGTAGTTAGAAAGCAGCATATGTCAGTTTCTTCAAGTTGTGCACTATTATGAAACATTATTAAACCCGAGAGTCCTTAAAAAATCATGTTCATGAGATAGTGGGTCTTTTTTTCCTAATTTGAAATTAATAGTGTCTTATTTTTATTTATTTTTTTAAGTATTTTTCTCCACCATTGGAGTTGTTCACACTCAGGCATTAAAGTGAAACCGTCAACCATTCACTATTTCCAATTTTGTCATAAAAGAAACAAAGTGAATTTAATCCAGCCTCAAGATGTTGACATGAATAAAATTGTAAGTGCATGTTTGGCCCTCAGAAAACGCAGTTGCCAAGTTAGAGCATGACATCTGTGAGCTCCTCCGTGACCTGAACAACTATGTAAGTACAATCCTAGCTGATATTACCAGCCTTCACTGACGAGACTCTGATATTAGGCTTCTCTCTCAGGCTTTCTGCGAACCCCCCACAAACTGCATTCGAGCAGGAGTTCTGAGCTACCACAGAGAGTCCGACAATCCCCGGCTGGCAATCACAGCTTGGAATTTAGAGGTATTCACATCAAAATGACTCAAAAAAACAATTGTTTCGCCAATAATCGTAACCTCCACAATCTCTTTCTGTTTTCATTCTAAGGAAGCTACACTTAGCTACATTTTTAAAAGTAGACACTGAGGCTACTCATGTTGGCCTTGAGGAGTTCTTTGTAGTTCTTTGTTTGATATTGCAGATTAATCAAGTCAAAAGAAATGCACTCCACATCTGTGTAGAAATAGCGGACTCCAGAAATATTTGTAAAAATCCATCCTAAAACTACTGAACTTTTGAACCCAGGTCTTCCCTTGACATTCCCAAATTAAAACCAAACTGCAGGGACAAACTGGACAGCAGAGGGTGCTGTCTGAGGTAAAATAGAATACATTCTAATTAACAATATCAGAATTTGTCAACTGGTGGGTTGGAACCCAAAAATGGGCCCTAAAGCCGTTTTCACTGGGTTACAGGGCTTTGCCATATCAAAATATTGCTAAGAAAAAAACTAGGTCAATTACACTCTTTAACAGTTGATGGTGATATTGCCATGCAGATGCAAGTTGACAACCATCATTACACACAGAAGACTGTCAAAGTTTACTCATATTGAGCATGGCCAAAAACGGGTACAACCGAGAATATATAAAATTGATTTTATTATTTTATTTTAGATTTCATTCAAGATACAGCTAATTAAACATAAACAGAAATATTATTTTAGGTCATTTTGATTTGCTGGTTATTTTGAATATGTTGTACTATCTCTGCTTTAAATGGCACTCTTTTCATTTGATAGATTTAAGAAGTGGAATTATTTTCTTGATTGGGGTCGCATCTTGACATTAGGGTGTGACAGTGGGTCCTTAGGTCAAACCAGTTAAGGAGTACTAATCTAGATACATGCCATTATTCTATGTTAATATCTCTTTGTAAATCATATATTGAATCTCTAATCAAGATATAGTGATAACTGTATATGTGTATGACACAGAGAAGACACCCAATATATATATATATATATATATATATATATATATATATATATATATGTCATCTCTCCTTGACATGCTTTTTATCTTGGCAGTCTGCGTTTGAGTGCCCCAGCAAGTGTGAATACTGCCACAGAAACGCCAGGCCTGTGCTGGAAGTCAGATGGGAAGATGAACTGGCGGTGAGAAAAAGCTGGAAACTGATGTAAATGTTTTTAGGGATCCACGACAAACTAAGTACTGACAAACTTAGAATTGATGGCTTGATGTTATGGTCAAGCTCTAGTCACTCCAATACTTTTTGGAGACACATTTCCCTTTAGATGTATGTTATTGTAAAAGTTTTAAAACTGCTAGATGCCTGAACTCATTCGCAATCATCCAAAATTTTGTCATGTATCAGAGTAGATTAAATCTGTAGGAAAAACAGTTATCGTGCTGTTGTGGTAAATACACTTGCATTTGTAGAATAGATTTGCGTACATGTAGAAATGTAGAATAGATTTGCATACATGTAGAAATTTAGAAAGACTTGCTTACAGTTGTGGGAAAAGGTCGGGTAGACATCCTTGAAGATACTCTTGGCAGACATTAAGTTTCCTTGAAGATAGCGTGCAAGGGACGGGACGCTCTGTACTTGATACGTGATACAGGACCGCCTTTTGGGGTGTAATCGATGCTTAATCGTCGCTACCAGCTTTAAAAACACTGTCATGTTCCCAGCTCTCCGAGATCTTCATTGACGCATCAATAAAAGTTGTATCTCCCTCCAACGAGGCTGGCTCCTGTCCATTTTCCTTATCCACATATGAGAAGACTTTTCTCTCGATAACCTGCAATTTCTCCAACAGTGCATGCCTGTTTTTTTTAACTTGGACGTTTATGCCTTAGGCGGTGCCAGGCTATTGCTGTGCTCAGCGTCGGAAGTTATGCATGGCCCTAGTGAGGAAGAGGCCTTCGGTGGTGGAGTTTGATGACCGGCGGGGAGGAAAGCCCTCCGGCGAGGCGCTGCTCAGCGGCAGAGATAAAAAGAACGCTCAGAACTTTAGTGATCTATCACGTGGACTGATGTAGGAGTTGACGTCAACGGAAAACTTGTCGTGTGGACGCATTTAACATCAATTAAACAGAATGTGTTTTATCAGGGAACTGGCTGGGTTAAAGAGAGATGACTCACAACAGGCAGAGCCAAGTACGTGCATGTAGAACATCCGTCAGACCAAAAGTGAAAACAATATTTGCCTTCATTGCGTTTTCTTAGCTCCAGAGGCGAAAATCCTCAGCTTCCGCCTCACCGCATCAGCAGAAGAGGGCGGCTGGATGCTCAAGAATATCGCAGAGAACGTCGTGCAGCTGAAAAAGGAGGAGGCCAAAGAGTCCATCTGCGACCACAAGCCGCCTCTCTTTGGCATATGTCATCAGAAGGGAAGTACACACACACGCATACAAAAACACTCTGACGCTCACATATTCTCGTTTCTGTGGACAGGATGGAGAATTTCAACAGAAATTTTACACAGACGGCAGGCCTTTTCTTAACCTGTTCCCAGATGGATCTGCTCAGCTTTAGTATGTGAAATATGACCCTGCCCACAGAGTACCCTAAAAATGGACTATAAAGCACACTGTATTTCAGTATCTCTATATTTTCAGGTTAATCGATTCCATAACCACCTTATATTGGGTAAATTTCTGCAAAGTAGAAAGTAATATTGTATATTAATGTCTAACACAATTACACTAGTAATCTGTTGGGCACATTATTGCGCACGCTTTTCCTAATCAGGAATATATTGCAACGACCGTGGACTTGTAATAGAGACATATTATACACGCGAGCTCCAGCTTATTCACAAAAGAAGCCTCATTAATATTTGTCGATTTCTCCAGGACATTTCAGTTTTATTTTCTGACCCCGTGGGGTAAATGTCAGTTTCATTCATCCATATGAAGTGCAAGTCTGCTTCAGAGCAGGCCACGTACAAGCACACCAAGGGGACAGAATAAAGCAAGGATCACACTCCCCAGGAAAACATGAAGGATACTTAGTTGATTATGTTTGGTGACATTAATTGTATCTTTCCTTAATGTCAAGTTATGTTAAGAAACAAATTCTATTTGCGTGATCACACCTCTCATGCTTAGCCCACCGTTCACTGTACACATAAACGGCATGTATAAGTGGTTATTCACTTGTCATAAAACAGGAAAATATTTTTGGGGGATTGTTCCCATGAACATTAAGGAACAAGATAGTTGTCAGATTGTTTAGTGTGTAAAGGCGCTTGTAGAGTGACGCCGTAATACTGTGAAGTACATATTTATCTATAACCTATCAATAGAAAAGTACACGCTGCATCGAGGACGGAAAAGTGAGACTGCTGCATAAGGCATAACCTCGTGTCGTTTCAGTTTGTAACAGACGTGTTTTCAGCCACCTGTATTCCTAAATGTATTCATTGTATAAGTCGCATGGTTACAAAATGAGAGCTTATAGTCCAGATGTTAGGGTACACAATTTGTACGTGCGCGTCAAAAAATTGACATCCTAATGGTGGCCGGCAGTTATCCGGGAGACCTCTTGGCCGTGGTCTTTGTGGTCACGAAAGAGAAGCAAAGGGTTTGCATCGTGTACGACAACAACCAGACGCCGCCCAGAGCCATCCGAGCCATCTTCCAGTCCAACGGCAGGGCCACGTGTTATCACAATAATGGAAACATATGGTAAAAATGAATATTGACAATCCAAACACTCAAATTTTTTTACTGTGATTGTCCGGTCATTTTAGGTTGAGTCTCAACACTACTGGCGGTCAGTGTTTGGATGAGACTGGCGCAAGAATTCGACGCTGGAGTTGGAAAACACTGCCACCGCCTCACCTGCCGCCTCTTTTCTTATCCCTCAATAAGCATATTGGGGTGCGGGTGCTGGGGAAAGATCAAATTTTTGTCTCCTTCCTGGCTAACGGGCAACAGGCACGCTGCAGTGTGGGGAGCTGCAGCGCTCAGGTAGTAGAAAAAGGGTTTGTTTATAGTCTGGCTTTGGGAACAAAGTGCCTTTTTCTGACACAAAAAAGTAAACTTCTTCCATAGGAAGAAATCTAACAGTTTCCTAAACCTTTTTATAGCAATGGAAAAATATTTTTGAAGTACTTTAGGCTCTTGAAGGTCCAAAATAACTCGTCAAACGCTCAGAAGTATTTTATTGTAACTTTTTTATGTATGTATCACTGTCATGTGAAAAACACTCCAAAAGCGGTCTCTTCAAAAGGATACCAAAAATAGTACTATAATCAACTCATAAACAAAATTATTTTGCAGCAATTTTCACATCGTCAAATTTCTATATTTAAGATAAAAGTTAAAACATAGTGGTCAATTCCCACCTATTAGATACCCCAAAATATTAGATATTAAGAATATTAATAATTGGACAACGAAATGAAGATGAACGTTCACAAGAACACAAAGCCCCTCCACCACTCATAACGGCGCCGCTTATTGTGCTGCCCTTATGGAAATTTTGGATAATTGCGAATGAGTTCAGGCATCTAGCAATATTAAAACTTTTACAACATACATCTAAAGGGAAACATGTCTCCAAAAAGTAGTGGATTGACTAGAGCTTGACTATCATTCAAGCCATCAATACTTACCAATTTTTTCAGTACTTTGTTGTGCATCCCTAAAAAAAACATTTACATTAATTTCCAGCTTTTTATCACCACAAGCTCATCTTCCCATCCGACTTCCAGCACAGGCCTGGCGTTTCTGTGGCAGTATTCACACTTGCTGGGGCACTCAAACGCATACTGCATATATATTGGGTGTCTAATATTAATATTAATACTGAACTTGTCACTCATGAAATAGGACAATTCGGAACAACAGACGAGTTTCCAGGCCTGCGGCACACTTGTTGAAAAAAACACTGCTTTATACCATGATGGGATGACTAAGATTATAAGCGAAGAAAGACATTTTTTGATAAATTTAGCAAAGCCACACATTAATATTTCAATGCACGGCAATCATTTCAATTTAAATGTATTTTAAATGATTTATCCTCCTGATCTATTTCAATGAAGTGTGCCATTTGCCTCCTCCCATTCAGTGTAAATGCACAAGAGAGATGCCTACTAGCGGACCGCCGCTGCTGAAGGACGAGCTCTTCGTACTGGCCGCCCGTGTGAAAATCCACCTTTGCATCCAGCACCTCAACTGGAGCCTCCCGACGCCTCTGCACCAAAAGATCACGCCGGCCCACAGTATCCGCGTCTTCGGAAAAAAGCTCCTGGAGGTTAGCACCAACGTGCTCATGAGCCAGCATGAACGGGCCTTCATCAAAGGCTGCCTGCAGGATTGCGTCTAATTCAAAAAAACTCCTGACGACAAACCCAATGCGCTGAAGATTTAGAATTTTGTCTGGAGAGCAGGCTTGACGGTTTTGTTGAACTTTGACTTATAATATATATATATATATATATATATATATATAGTGTGGCTCTTAAAAAAAAATAGTCTAAATAGTTTGCTTTCATTAGGTCAAAAAAGGTTCCCGACTCGCGCCCTAATGGGGAAAAAAACCCACCTCTGCCGCAGTGTTACAGATCACGATAGGTTCATTTTTTTATTCATTGTATCAACTCATTTCAAGTTATGCAAATATAAAAATTACACAAATAATCTCCCGACATTAGTTTGACGACAGTGTGACTCGAGTTGCTTTACTACAGGGCTGAAGCTACTTTGACAACAAACTTTTAGTCGTTTTAAAGGTTGCTCGGGAAGTCTCTGCACTTATTTTAGGATGACACGATTAATAGTCTGAGGTTCTCAGTCACTCCAAAAGCAGTCTGAATGAAATGCCTAAAAAACCCAGTATATCGGTACTTAAGTTGCTACGAAGTTAGAAAACAGCCAATTCGAACGTTTTGAGTGTATAATATATATTATATATTTACTACATCCCAAAATGTACTGCAAGGGCAGTGTCCTTCCGAGCTCCCGGTAAAACTGGCTCAGCCGTACATGTTTAACGACAGACATATATATATATATATATATTTATGAATCTGAAATAAGATGCGAGTGAATAATATGACAACACATTAGTTAGCTGAATGGCCGCTCTGGCGTGGGGGGGCCGTCTGTAGGGGGCTTGCCTACGACGATGCGGAGGGTGCATCCGGTCTGAGCTAGCAGTGGTTCTGCCTTCAGCGCAGACCTTCATAAGCATCGTGTTGCAGCCCTGCCAGAGGCCCACCTCTAACCTGGAAAAGGGGAGCCAGTATGTTAGGCAGGGAAGGGGCTTAGGCACACACCTAAAAAAACTGACTTACAGGAGGGCCACACAGTAAGTGACGCCGTTATGAGTGGTGGAGGGGCTTTGTGTTCATGTGAACGTTCATCTTCATTTCGTTGTCCAGGATTTGAACCAGCTGTTGCATGGAGGGCAGGTGACCCGATTCCAATTTGGACCAAACTGGCACATCTATAAACGAAATGCAGTAGAACTCCGGGTTAAGGCGTTTTCGTGTACAATACAATGTTTTTGGCCGCTCGTCACAGCCTTTTCCACACCATATAAATTCAAAAAATGAATTTGTGTACCCAAAAACTAAAAAATCTCCAACTTTGCGTGTTTGTGCAAAATACGTGCCAAATACAACTCTAATATGCCTGCTATTGATTTTTGCAACCGCATCATGAAGATAGTCGATTGGCTGACCTCCCACAGGGACTTTATCTCTTTGTTCTGTTCACAAAATTGTGTGCTTGGTAAAGACTCAGCGAGTTGGTGATACAATACTGTGGTTATTAGCTATGGGTCCCTGTACATACAGTGACGGTAAAGCAAGAAGCAAAAAAGAAAACATGGAATCAAAGCTTGCAAAGCGTAAAGAAAAAGTAGAAGACACGCCCATTGTCGTTCTTCCTAAATGACCTGACCGTAACCAATCCATAATCAGATCATTATTAATAATGATTGAATTAAAAACCCAAGTCTTCTTAACACATAATCCCACAGGTGGAAGTTTAAATATAAGTTGATTCAATACAGTAACTCCTCTTTCTGCCGCTGCCCTCAATCTCCACTGTAGCATCTCAAGTCATTCACACCAAAGTTAAATTTCATTCATTTATTAATAATTGTGCCAGGCTGGTGCCCACTGCCTAAATGTGTCTGGAATGGGCTCCAGCACCCCCCACAAACTTAATGAGGATAAGCGCTGCAGAAAACGTATATTATAACATATATTACACATAACATGAAATTCCGACTATAACGCGCACCTGATTGCGGGTTGCATTTGCCCACATTTAAACATGAGATAGTTACAAAGGACAGAGTTTTAATAATATATGGTACCCAAACCCCTTAACGTTCAAAGGGCCTATCAGTGGGCCGTCGGACTTTTGATAACAAATGTTTCTATACAATGTCACAAGCCACTAATAAATGTCATGCCACATATCATTGGAAAGCTTAAAGTCTTGGGATTCAAAATAGGATGACCATTTCAAAATATACTTATCAGAGAAACATCACAATCAATCTGAAACAAGATACTCAAAACTATAAAGCTGAGGTGACTCACCAGTACATCCCCTTCTTTGAATATACGTGAAAATGGCTTTGCTACATCAAGGACAATTCATAAAATCCAACCGTGTAAAATATTCCAAAACACACAACAACGCCGACAGATGAATAGGAATCCGCCTTAAAAATGTCTGCTTCGTTGGACGTTGTTTTTTATAATCCGTTTGTTTCCGTTTACAAATATACAGACTATCTGGTAGTTCGCCCTACCCTTTCAATTGACACCTTTTCCATGAGGGTCTGTTTATGCTTGTTTAATTCATGCACAAAGCGCAAATTAACATTAAACTAGCATCTTAACATTTGTCCTGTCTCGCGCTTACGTTTCCTGTTAGGGGCGCCCCTGGAGACTATTAGAAAACATTTGCCTTCTTTTTCAAGCACTATTCAGAACCAAAATGTGCTTTATAGGCAATAAAAAGTGAAGCAATTGGATTTTTTTTTTTTTAAACCCACTTGAATGTGATCAAATAATTTTAAGTTACTTACCATTTAATGTGATTTCAAAAGCTCCCGTGGACATCAACTGGTTTTCAATCATGTTGCTGAGAAAAAACACCATCATGCACGCGTAGATCTGAAACAAATGTCAAAATACCACCAGATTGATTCAGAGCATACACGTCAAAATTTGCCAATGTGTCTTTGAGCAGTCTAATTAATTCCCCTGTGGCTCGAAATGTACCTGCCACGCGACAACGACACTCTTGAGGATTTACAGCCACTACATGAAACCACAACAATAACATACCTTATTTCCCTGGCCCCACTCCCACACCCCAGGGGCTTGGACGCCCAACAGAGCAAAGGGATCCTTGCCGATAATGATCATCCCGATGACCAGCAGTTTGAAGACAGACAGGAAGGAAGCAAAGTGCCTGGATGAGAGGACAGGGCGAGAAATATTAAGAGATGACTTCAACTATCTCTAATCCTATCAAATTCAGAATGTTTTAACAAACCCGTGGAGTGGTTGCTCAACCCCCGAGATAGATTAAATTGCAAACCTGATTGTTCTACAAGTACCCCGTTTAAAAAAGATGCTACTGATTCAAATAGGTAAAACACAGCTAGCATGTAAACACCATTTTCTTTTAATGTACTTGGTTTAGAAATGTAATGGTATTATACCACTTGAAGCTGACATGTTGATGAATGACCAAGCTAGCTTTTCCTAGTGGTGCTCTTAGCAATCAACGACCACTTAGCACTTAAAGTCCAGTCATTCTGACATCTTCCCTTTTTCCTATTGTTTCCTTCTTTAGCCACTCATTTTAGCCATTTGGCTGCAAATATTGTTGTTATCGTTCACTGTTCTTGCTTCATCTTTTACCGTCACTTGCCTTCCATAGCTGCTTGAGTCCCGAAAATCAGGCATCATTGCTGCTAGGTGCCATCTTTAGATTCAAGTCAAGTCACACTGATTTGTATAGCCCTTAATCAAAAATTGTCCCAAAGGACTGCACAGGTTACAATTACGTAATCCCCTGATGTTAAACCAAAATTCTCCTGCTTTGTCCTTCAGAATCACTCGCCTTCTACAAACTTTGATGAGTTATTCGATTAAGTTTACCAGCGCTTGACAAATTCTACTTTGCTCATGCAATCTTTTCCTAGCCTTATTTGGTAGCTACTCTTGCTAGCTTCTTATGTTAGCAGTCTTCAATAGCAGATCATGCAAGCTAACGTCACAGAGTACAGATATTCAGGCCTCTGACCTTTTTTTAACGTTTACTGAGCTAGTCATTCATGGTAACCTGACCAACTCCAGCTATATGCTTTTTTTCCAGCCACTTCTAGTGTAAAGCACAATCTTCAGCTCCGTTCTAAGGTACAACAATATTTAGTGGGGAGTTATTACACACCGTCACTTTAACCTTTTAGTTTAATATTAATCCCCAAGTGTATTTATCGGTAACTCTTTAGACTCCTTTAGGTGTTGTAAACAAGACCACACGATGGAAATAGTAAAGCCAGTTTCTTCCTGCGAGGAATTTAGCTCCATAGTGGCATTGTAATTCATCATTTCACAAAAAACAACCTGTCAGACAAGTTATAGAATACAAGACAAACAGTTTAAAAAGTCTCATGCTGACACTTAAACAGCTTTCACAAGAATTTCCTTAACATACAAATACTCGTTCTTCCAGACTGTTTAACAAAGCAGCTTACAAAACTGCTGACGATGCGGGATAATCTCTTACCGATAGGCAGGGATGGGAAGGTAGTTCTCCCCCTCAATACGGATGTCTGGGTACCGCTGGTACAAGGCCTGCGTGTACTCCTCAAACACCCGCTTGTACCCTCAGGAAATGCTGCGGCCAAACACAAATACATTCTTGTGAGCTTCACACAACATCATTTTCGAGCCATCTTAATCTCTCAGATCATTTAGGGATGCATTCAAAACACATTTGTAAAACAAGCTAACCTTTGAATGAGGGATTTGAAAATCTTGTTCATCTTATTTCACAATAGCTATCAAATTTCCCTGTCCGTCAACTATATTTACTAAAAAGAAGGAAAAAATAAAGGATTAACCGACAATCAAATTATTTAAATATATGATTAATCTCTAAATTCCAGCTTTGACAGTAATCGATTATTTTTTAATGTCTTCTGTCAGAAAAAAAACTTTGTTTGAATTGAAATGAAAACAAACATTTTCATTTCGGAACGAATCATCAGCTAACAATTTGGTCGATTTAGTATTTTAAAAGAATCTGATATTACTCAGCCCCTTTATGTTCAATATTTAATTTTTTTTATGGCATTCACGTTTAAAATGTGGAAGTATTTGTAAATTGTATTCCCATATTTGGGAATTCATGTTAAACGTTTTGGCTTTTTATCTTTGCCAAACCAGTCAAAGAATGGTAATTGATTAGAATGCATATTAAATTGGAAATAATTATTTTAGAAGTTTGTATTGCCATTGATGGCAACCTAGAGTAGATTGTTAACAAGATTTAAAATGGCACTTCAGAAACATGTAAGACGTGAAACAAACATTATCAAAACGTCAAGGATAATAGGTAGTATTGGTTTATCTTATATATTTATTAAGCGTTAATTTATCTGAGTAGGTAACAACATTTGACCAGATGACTCAAATATCAAAATAATCGTTAGTTGTATTTTGTGAGCTGTATTAATTTGCTTTAGACCCAAAAATTAAGATATGCTTATAAAGGTAGCAAAGGCATAACCATGGAAAGAAAAGTTGCGATTATCAAGAAGTGCTAAGAAGGCAGAAGAATCGACAAATCGCATGGCCGTAATCAATCGACGATTGCGACCTATTAAAAAGACAAAGCAAGGAAATGTATGGGCATGAAAAATTCCACAAGTGGAAGTTTTAAAATCAGTTGTCTATAAATCTGCGACCGGATTACTGGTTCACCGAGCATGACTTGCATTTTACTGTCATTTGCAGGGAACATAAGAGATCCACTCTGAAATTCGTTTTAAATGTAAATATTTATTTATAATGCGAAGTAGCTGGTGACGCAACACAGCACCTAATGATATATTCGCTTAACGTCGCGACATTGTCGTAAACCAACCCTGGAAGACACTTAATTTAAATAGGCCCCGCCAGCAACTGTCAAGAATCCCTTTTAAATACTTTGAATTATTTTCTTACTAGGAAAAATTTGTCCGCTCAATTATTCACGAAATGACACTCGTTAAACAAGCGTGTTAGCATTAGCTAGCTCGCGATGACTCGCCACATTCGACTCGCTTACCAAATCTGGAACTTGAGCAGGGGCCCTGCAGCGAACTGCATTTTCATTCTCTTTAAGCCGCTCGTGTCGCCGGACGCGGTCGGGGACAGCGACAAGATCGCCAGGGCGAGGAAGGAGAAGCGAAGCCACTTGGTCGCCATTTCGGTCCTGGGTGCTGTCTTCCTTCCCCTCCGCTGAACTCCGATGATACAGTTGGGCCGGACCGGTTTCTTGGCTTGTGATTGGTTGCTTTTCTTCTTCAATGATTAAATAAGGTAGATTTGTTGTTTTTCAACTGGAGCGCCGTTCAGTGGTGGTGACAAAATGAAGCCCCATAAAGCAGTGAAGACCTTAAGGGAAATGCTCTTCACTACAAGAAGCGTTACGTCGAGTAAAAATTAATGACAGATGAAATAACTTGTGTTATAAAGTAAAAGAACCCCGTTGAATTACAAAGCTCTTTGAAAGTATCTTATTCCAGACCATGTGATTGGTGGTAGACCAAGTGAAATGACGCGTTCAAGGCTATGAAAAGGAACTTGTCTTTAATATCGAAACCTAAAAAATATGCCATTGGTCAACACAAAATAAAGAACTTCTATTGTAATTTAAAATAAATTTAGTTAAAACACCTTTAATGACAGAAACAAGTTGCTTTGGCCGACTTTAAACAGACCAATGAAAAAGCATTTCAAAGGAGCATGATTGAGGCCCCACCCACTACAAAATCAATCGTAAACAAAAAAGTACGAGTCATTTATAATGTAATTAAAATTCTAAACGTAGTGGAAGTCGCCGTTTCTTACTGTCCAATAAAAGCAGGACCCAATAAAAAGGCTTTTGACAGAGGCCCCGCCCAAAAGACTGGAAGCAGTTCAGTCAACAGTAATCAAGAGGAGTAATAACTTAGTTTTCAAAAGGGATATCTAATTTCTTTTTGAAATATGTACGCAACATTTCACATTTAACGCTCATGTAATTGGCCAACCACTGTTAGTCAATACCCAGGGGAAAAAAAATCTCCTAAACACTTAATGATCTTCATATGTTAGGACTTTTCCGAGGTTGCTCCAGACAGTAGAAACAAAAATGAAATGTTTTTCCTCTTTAAAAAAGTTTAATCATTCTTATAATACAAAACCACATTCTTTGTTGTAAAAATTGTCATTTATATTTTGTTACTGTTTGTGTGAGGGATTCATCTTTAATCTTTGCAGGTTATTGCAGACCAACATCAAGCAAAAAGAAAATAAATTTCATTGACACCATCTTAATATATACACGACACTGCACCAATTTATTTAATATTGTCCATCAAACTAAAACATAAAAACAGGTTTATATATTCACACAGGCGTCTCAGTGCTTGTTCTGGGCCTTCGCAAGAGCAGCGTTCAAGCTCTCAAATATTTCTGTGAACAGAATAGTTAGAGGTTCAGGTTAATTCTAGTCAACTTTAACATTGAGAATGCGATATTAACACAAACCCGGAAACTTGGAAGATTGCCAGAAGTCTGTGAGCTTGGGGAGGGTTGCCTCAATGTTAAATTCGGGCTCCTCCATCATCTCGAAAAACTCTTTTGCTCTCTGATGATGGCTCTTAAGAAAAGAAAGTGTTTTTTATTGTCAAAAGTTAAAACGTTCTGCGGAATTTAAAAATACAGCGACACCTCAGTACTCAATCACAACCTGTTCGGGGATTGGTGTTTGAAAACCCCTCCCCCCATACAGGGTACTGTTTTTTTATTACATTCCTACGCATTCCAGAACAAAATCAAGTAGAACCAATAGTCATTGGAACATGCCAAATGCACATCTAGCTTAAAACGTGCCATATTGATGTTTTATGAACATTTACAAGATAAAATACGACAGTTTAAAACAATATGAGTAATATTAGAAAATGTTTTTTAAATAATAATGAAATGAATCAAAATATTAATAGGGCATGCACCCAGACAACAATTCTAAATACAAAACCCCCCAAAAATCCCACGCATCTTAACATTAATACCCCAAAATGATGTATAAAATGTTTACCTAAAAAAAAATATAACAAAAATAATCCTTGAATGTATGTATACCAAAACCATTAACACCCAACGTATTAGTAAAATGTAAACATAAACCACATCACCCCAAAATTGCACCTCAACATAGATATCCCAAAATGTGTTAATCCACAAATACCCAATATCAATAAAACCACTATTAATACAAAAAAGTGCATCCATCCCTAAATATATTGGTAAAACATGCACCTAAAAACAAATTAATAAAACGTGTACTTAACCATCTTTAAAAAAGTACCTAAACATTAGTGCTTTAAAAAGTATTATTAAAAAAAAAAAAAAAAAAAAAAAAAAAAGTTAAACATGTACCTTGAGTCTTTTTTGGAGGATTTCTCCCGACTTTTAGTGATTAGGTGACCAAGCCCCCAAATTTTAACCCCTAATGCAGAGCGCCAAGCAGGGGGGCAATAGGTATCAATGTTTTAAGTCTTAGGCATGACTCAGCTGAGGCTCCGACCAGCGAGTTCCGTGGGTGCCCTACCCAAAGGCAACCGTGCTGGTCCAAAAGTTCCTTTTCTACTCTTATTCTGGAAAGGTGTTGCTGCCAAATGGCATTGCAGTATTCTCCTGCTTCAACTTGATCGTGGTTCTACTTTATTCTTTTGCTTCCCTAATCGCCAACTTTCTATCATCACAAAAGGAAGGAATATGCACAAAATATCAATTCTAGCATGTGTTTTGAACCCTTTCGAAATAATGTGACAAGACCAGCCTAGATGTACGCATGGTTTTGACCAAAACCTTAGCAAAACTGACCGTTATTCCGTGAAGGTGATAGGAACACGTCAAAGTACTCCATTTCCTCCAAAATGTGCAGCATGCCATGTGTGTGTGTGTGTGTGTTGTTGCAAGGTAAGACACCGTAAGAATAGCAAAAAGGGAAGTGTGAGCGTTCATTGTATAAGAATGAGTATCTGCGAGCTTATTTTCAATGCGGATTCAAAATTTGTGGTGGGACCCTGATTAGTTCGATAAGAGTCATTCCAGTACCAAGGTATCACAGCAAATACATAAAATAGCCTACCCGAAGCTCTGAATAGAGTTTCTCCTCGAGATCTGACAATTGGTTCAAATACTCGTCAGAGGTTTCCATAGCAGTTTCCTTGAACAAAAACGTTTATTTAGTCACATTTTTGTCGAAACAGTCCATTTAAACGACAAACTTGCCTACCTCCTCTGAATATGCACACGCAGACTCCTGCGTTTTGGCTTCGGGGTCCACTTTTGGCTTCCCGTTGAGCTCCTTGACTCTGTTACATTAAAAACCAATTTTTCGATCCACTTTAAAGGATGCAAAATACAATTTGTTGTGTACCTGTCGGCATAACGTAGCGTATTCATGGTATATTCGCAAGAAGCCATTCCTGGTGACACCATTGCGATCTGGGGAGAAAAACAAGGAATGGCAGCATTTTATAGGTGTTTATTCTGTGAAGACTGATACCATTAAAGAAAAAAAATATCAGTGCCATATTTGTTTGTCACGCCAAATTAAAAGCCCTGACAGGCCACATGTGGGTCACAGGCTGTAGTTTGATCAACTCTGTATTGAAAGTATGAGCCTCAATACATACCATGCAGGTTCTGGAATTCTCCCCAATAAAGGAATCCCGCAAGACCTTGGTTAAGGTGCTCATCCTGAACGGAATGTGATCGCTGTTCATGCCCAGTGAACGGATGCACTCCTGTGACATGAATAGAATTATCAGTTTAAAAAAATCAGGATGGGTTAAAACACATGCGCCCCACTTGAATAGACCAACAATAATCCATTCTGAGGTTGTGGCGGAAAGTAAATTTGAAATATGGTGAGGAATAGAAATCTATGCTAATTAGCAAATGCGTTTTAAACCCCAGTACCCAAGACAAAAAATAATAGAATACAGTAAATACTAGTGTAATGCAAGTGCACTTGATTATTACAATATATGGGAAAAGAAAAAAGAATCCATTCTATTGTCCTATGGTGTGATGTGACTTGAGCTGGAACAGTGGAGTTAGTGGGTGGATGCAGATGGAAGATTGAAATTTAAACTTTCACTTGCGAGGATTGCCATGCTTTTAGAAGACATCCTTGCTTTAATGGTCCCTCTTCTTAATAATCGTCCTGATCGTCGTTTGGGTATGGCCATAATCCTCAGTAAGGGTAACAACTAAAGTGAAAGGCATTTTGCACAGCGGAGTTGTGTTTTTTGTGGCATTAGTCGTTGGTTATGGACAGTGGTGTCCTATTGTTCACATGTTATTGGTTGTAAACTTAAAATATGTGTGTGCGTGTGCACACTTCATTGAGGACAAGAGTGTCCTTTCTGCCCATGTGCGCAGTTTTAACTCTGAACAATGTGTGGTCTCTATATTTCAGGGTTCATACACCTATAATGGCCAAATTCATGCACTTTTTAAAGTGTGTGATATTTGACCACTAAATGGCTCCGTATTGTCTAAATCAAACGAATATCAGTGCCAGAGCACGGCATAGCAGCAAGATAGCAGACAACCATGGCGGCAACTTCTAGGTAGAAAATCACTATGTAAAAGAAATACAAATGTCCCCATCTATGATTTTTTTATATAAATATTAACATTGGTATTTTTTTCCTAGTATTCCAATATTTTTTCCTTACAGAATTTTTTTTAATACTACAAGGGGTAATGAATATTACACACCGTGCTTTTAAGGACTTTCAAAGCCAGCTTCTCCCGTACCATTAAAAGAAGAAATACAGCTATAATTATGAATTTTGCAGGGCCACAAATATATCAGCGATTAACATATGCGATTTTAACTTTGCGTGTGAATTTATCAAGCCATATGATAGCGAATATATTTGTGGATCTGAACAATATGTGTGTAAATATTTTTTGAGACAAGGTTCTTGGGCAAAATGTCAGTAAAATGTAGCTTACATTTTCAGTTGCAGCAAGTTCTTCCCATTACAATGTACCAGTAGAAAACGCTAACTTTTTGCATGGCCCATAATAAATGTTCAAGAAATGCAATGGAAAAAGCAAAGCGACCAGAGAGCAGCGTTGGCATCAAATGTAAGCAGACTTGTTGAGAAACATGGCAACAATTTCAAGCACACACTCAAAATTACCGGCTAGAATATGACTTGCTAGTGAGGTAGAAGGTTACGCCTCGCATCTTAATTCAAGATAGATAATTCTTCTGCAGAGTTCGAAGCAATTGCAGAGAGCATAATAAGGAAGGGAAAAAACATAGACGGTATGTCTAACCTGGAGTTTAAGTAGCATTTTGGGGGGATATGTATTAGATAAATTCCAACACCAAAAACATACCTGTCTTAAAAGGCATATTAAAATAGAATAAACAGGCTTAAGAGGAATGCTATACTAACATTACATGACTGAGATGCCTGTTAATGTCAGTAACGACACAACATGTTAAGTAAGTTATTCAGATAACTCTAGCATAAAGAACATGCTATCAAGTTTCACTCCAAATAATTTAATCAAATATCTTCATCCTCTGCCACTTTGAAACAACTCCCCCAACTCGGGAGGTAGACTATGCGCCACTTCCTCTTCTACATCGTTTACATTAGACTCATCGGCATCTCTGTCTTTCACCGGTCTCTCGCTAAATCCAAATTTTCTTTCTGCTGCAAATTTCTCTATTTACAGCTTGTAATCTGTAAAATATGAATTTCCTTCCAGTGCCATTTTTGTTCAACTCGTCAGTTTATATAAATTACCACTGATGTTGAAATTACAGACACAAGCCAAGAGTGCCCTCTTGCAATTTAGGGTGACAACAACATGTGAAATTATATTATAATGTGTTAATGATTTCACACATAAGTCGCACCCAAATTTAAATTACATTCTCCGCCATACTATGAAAAAAAAAAACAGTAACTTACAGTCCGGAAAATACAGTACTTGAAAAATTCCAAGTTGCTACCTTGAGGGCCAGCAGGCTGCGGTTGATCTCAGACGTTTCCACCAAGGTGGTGCGGTCGCTGCTGCTGACATCAGTGCCCCGTTCGTTGCCAGCCAAGTCCACCAGGGAGAACTTGCCATGCAGAGTGCTCGCGCGGTCGTTGCGTCGAAGGATGAACTGGAGGACGGCATGAGAGCGGGAGGAGTTGGCGTTTGCTGAGGTCTGACCATAAGTTCTGGTGGGGGAAGCGATAAGAGTATTGTTACACCATCTATTTAACATATTCAGCAGACTATAAGGCGCGCCTAAAAACCCCAAATTCGCCAGAAATTTGAAAGCATACTTAATAATCTGGAAGATATGGTGGATACAATTGGAAATGGATAGTTACAACTAAATGTTAATGTATACAGTAACCGTTCTGCCGTTGGGAAACAGAGTGGTTTTCAAGTTTATTTATGTGGATAAAATGTTTATTGTACAAACATGCTGGTTACATTTCAACCAATGAGAAAGGGGTTCTTATCACCAAAATCCTCAATAGTATTTTTTTTTTGTCTTTATCCCTTTTTCAGGGCTCTGAAAATTATTTGAAAGCTTTTCATCAAATGTTTGTATTCTTTTAATGGGGATGTATAATTCAAAATGTTTAGTTCATTATCATTTGTGCCAGTGTGAAGTAACTGTTCTGCCTTTGAGAAACATTGACTTTCGAAAACTATTGGAAATGTTTTTTTTTTCTTGTTGCATGTCTTTTAATTTTTTTAAACACATTTTACTAATTAAATTGAATCTATTCAGAGCGTAAGTGGATTCAGATTTGTATAACCACATTTGGGACATCTTTTGTCTAGCCAATCAATGTGCAGGGTTGTGAGCTAGCCAGTAAGTGCCTCTTTCCTGTTGGTTGCATATTTTCCTTGGGTTTCACTTCATTCGTTTTAAAATGTGTTCATAACTCCCAAAATGCTTTGTTAAAATGAACTCCTTTACCATGAAGTTTGGAGTCGCTTAGGAATTCACATTCGTTGACGATAGCCATGTGGGCAATGTTTTAATGTAGGCACATGCGGCTCATGTATGTAAAAAATGTTTTTTCCTTGGAAAATGTACTGGTTGCCACTTATAATCAGATGCGCTCTATAGTCTGAATTCAACAGTAGCTAAAAAAATATCAGTAGGACTTCACACCTGCAAGAACTGCCCAGCTGTATAATTTTAATGACTTCGTCCGGCGAGGTCACGTAAACTTCCTCCAGGCCCACCAATTGCACCACTTGATTCTCATCCTCCAGCACCCGCAGCATGCACTTCTTATTCATCAAGTCGTACACCTGCGGAGAGTCAACGGTTACACACTAGAAACCAAATCAAGGAAAATAAACTTTTTGCGTTAGGTGCAGGCTTGAGACTTGGGATCGACAGATATGGTATTTTTGGGGCCGATAACCTATATTTGGAGCAGATATTAATTTGCTGTGAAAGGTAAAAAAATTGGCGTGAATTTTTTTTTAATAATGCAAAAAGAAACAATTCGTGTTATAAAATCAAATAGAACTTTAAAAACTCACTGAAACTGTTTCCAGGAAATTAGAATCTCAACAAAGCATTACTAATCTTTCAGTAAAAACAAAAATAGGCTTAGCAGCAACTTTTATAAAAAGGTACATACAAACTTGAATTATTATTTATTGTAGTAACAATAAATAAAAAGGACAATGAAAAAAAGGTGCTCTGACATTTAAACAGGGCAGGCGAATTTAAAAAGTGGGGGCACTCCTGATTTAGAGCCAGATTGACAAACTAATCACTCAGCCTTCCATTTTAGCGTGCTTTTATGTTCTTTCAATCACAAACACGCACGCTTGACAAACTAATGGTATGATAAAAGCCAATTTATCAGTCTTCACCTCAACGTGCCTCTCAGAAAAGTTAACTACACTCCTTACATTACTCCCAAACCCAAACACGCATTTCCATCATGGACACAAGCATGTTTGAACATGTTAGCTGAGCTGCCATTCTCTTATAGTTCCTGCGTTAGTGGCTTCTCCCCCGGTCGCTTATACAATCAGAATGCGCGGGGTGGGTAGCAAGGACAGAGGAGGAGGGAAGGAGTAGGATCAAGAGAAGAGTTAAGGCTGCACGAGACTTAATAATCAGCTCGTTGAATGTGTAAAAATGCAGATTCCAATATCCGTCAATATCCCCAAATTGCTGCCCATGAATCAAATTCTACTTGATACATTCTTTTTAGAGACTCAAGAAGAGCAGAAAAATACAATCTTAACGAGAGAAAATAAAAGTATGCACCAACACCTTTGAATTGATAATAAACAAGAGACATGCTGGCTTACTTTGCCGTTGTAGATTTCAAAGAAGCTGACGTAAACCGATAGATTCATGTAGGCATACTTTCTCTGATTGAGGTAGGCGAAAACATCCAGGGCTGAAAGAAAAAAGGGATAGACCGTGAAGAAAATGTGTGGTGGCACAAAAGAACACATTTTTGGGGTAATTTCAGATTTTTTGTCGGAGGCACACCTGCTAAGGCGTAGATTCCTTTAGCACAGTTCTGCTGCTTTCCCGAAAAATCGCCTCCCATGGTCTGTGCAAGCATTATGAAAAGGGAAAAAAATTACATAAGTCAGAACTGCAAAATTGACTTGAGTCTGCGAGAGTTGGGGATGCTCACGTGAGTTTTTCCGCTTCCTGTCTGCCCGTATGCGAAACATGTTGCCATGCCCCCATCGAAGATGGATTGCACCAAAGGTTTTGCTGTGAATCTATAGACACAAAAAAAAAGGTTGCAAGGAAAAACAAAGCAAGATCACAGATATTTGAAGAAGTCTTAATCAGGAAACTTGCAGGTCATATTCACGCCAATCCATTTTAGAACAATAGTAGCATAAGATTTTGAAAATCCCGATATAAATAATAACATGATTATTTTACTGAGAAAATGCAAATAGACAATTACATGTATGCAGCTCTTTAATTTTCCCTTTGGGTTCCCTGTTGTGCTAATCTCCAACATTGCAATTTGAACAGAGGCCCCAGCCACCCAAATTTCATAATATTAAATATAATAATTTATATATATATATATATATATATATATTAAAAATCTATGGAGGGAGTTGAATGTCCGAGTTGGCATGTCGCAGCCTAACTTTTGTGATTTAGAGAGGACCTGCAAAGAAGAGTGGGTCAAAAAATAGCATGTGCGCTAAATACCACAAACGTCGGACGGCTGTGCTTGCAAACAAAGTAATATTACGAGAAATGTTGCAGTTTTCTTTTATTCCAGGATAAAAATGGTGAAAGAAAGAAAAGGCCTGTAACAAATAAAGTCCAATCTGAGCGCATCGAAGAATTTCACATACCTGCACGTGATACACAAGGAGGTGCAATGATGATTTCAGCCAGAAGATAGCATTAGAAAGTAGAATAATTTGAAGTTTCGGACACCAACTTTAAAAATATTACCTAAAGCTATTTTCTGGATTTTTGATGATTTGTCTTCACATGTTAGAATAAATCTATCATTAGAAAATTTGAATGATCACGTCTTAATTCGTGGGCATAACAAAATCAGCAAATAATTTTTACTCTCGCTCAATATGTATATTAAATATGAATACAAGTTAAAATCGATGACTTTTGATTGAATGAAAACTTTGTGTTTTGACCGAATACAAGGGTGAATAGATTACAATTATAAAATGCACATTTCCCCCCCACAGAAGAGAAATTTATTCATCACAACTTTTCATTTGCGGTTTCAGTGCTAGTATACGTGACTTTATATCGGAGGCGAGGGTGATACAACAATACTATTTCAGCTGTAAAAGACCAGAAATGCTTTTTCAGGACAAAGAATAAATCACTTTGGCTGAAACACAGAAAGAGCAAAATCAAGCGTTACACTCAAAATTTTCTTTTCTTCGCATCCCTAGTAGTTTCAACCCCAAAATTTTTTTAATTAAATGTTTTGTTTCTTAACCAGTTTGACAAATATCCAACTCAATATGGAAAAAAGAAACATCTCGCCTTTTGCAACCAACTTAATTTACCTGTAGACCAAGTCATTGGCAGACGTTTCATCGAAGCAATGGTCGAACTGAAAGACCTGCGTGTCCAGGTACTTAGTCAGGTCCACTTTTTGCTTTGGCTCGTGGACCAGTAGAGTGCCTCTACCAGGAACAGAGACCACATCGATCTCTCTTTTTTTCAGCTCTTACAGAGGAAACAAAATTTATGTTTAGATCGCAGCTCCATTATTGGTAAATGCACATTTTTGTACACACCTTGCTTGTTCAGGGGTCGTTTGCGCACGCACACACATATCCGCTGAGGTTTAATCTAGATTCAAATATAAATTAACCCGGACCGACAAGAGTTGGAAAAGCAAAGACTCAAATACAGTAGACCCCGGGATACGGCATCCCTCCCATACGACGTTTTCATGTTACGATATTCGAAAAGACAAAACCTGTTTTCGCCCCCTCATTTTCCCCACCATACGACAAACTTGCTTTCCATCCCCAATAGTTAACACAATTCCAACTTGAATGTGTTATCCACGTGTGGGAGGTACATGCCTCTTCTCTAAGATGCCTGTCTAATTTTGGTCGACGTCATAAAAAATGCTGATCTACTATTGGTTTGCATCGCAGCATCATAAAAATACAGATATACTATTAGATCAACTTCCCCTCACAATGCCCTTTTAATTCATTCAGTTCAGAATGTTGTGTTCTTCATAGACACTGCAAGCTGGGGCAAAACCATACTGTATTTCATGGTTTGCAGTGATGCCGAAAGAAGCAAAAATGTAATAAGTGCAAGCCTAGACTCTGAATATCAATCAATACGAAGAAGGCAAACAAATTGGGAGGCAATTTAAGCAACCTAGTCTTTTAAGGGCATGACAGAACTTGTTTTTTTCAGTCAGTTAGTTAGTTCTTTTTATTATGGCCATCTCACTTCCCCATCCTCTGCATCCACCCACAAACTCAACTGTACCAGCTCGCGTCACAACACACGATAAGATATATTTTTTCTTTACATGTACATTTATAAAGCTATGGATATTATAAATACATAGTATTTACTATAAACCATTTGTTACTATCACAACACACGAAAACATATACAAGATTTTATTTTTTCTTTACATGTATATTTAAAAAGCTATGAATATTACAAATAAATAGTATTTACTATAAACTATTTTGTTACTAATGTTTAATATTTTATTTATAAGGGTATTTGGAGGACAGTTAATTACTATAGGTTATTATCCCCTGCTATTTAACAATTTCACCTTGCAATCTCTACCTTAGACGAGACCGTAAGATCCTGAGGGGTTTACTGTATGAACGTACCACTTCATCGACAGATAATGGAGTTATTTCCATGGTCTCTCTGAAGTCTTGGATCATTTCGTAGAATTTTTGGTTGGGCCGGGAGGACTCCTTGCACTTTGAAAGTCAAGGCGGGAGAAAGTTTAAAATAGCTGTAGTAGGGAAAATAGACTGCTACTAACCTTGCTCTTTTTGGATTGCATTTCAAAGGGTTGGCAAACATTAGACTGTCTTTTGCTAGTGTTATTGAATTCCTGGGCAAACAAAGTTTTCCTTCGAGCTGAGGAAGCAGAGGGAAGAAATGCACGTGTGCCAGCATAAATGAGTGAAGTTACCCATACTGAATTGCAGTTTTGGAGGAGAAAAAAATGCAAATAATAAGTTGTGACCAACCTGAAGACTTGGATGGAGGGGCTCTTACAGATTCAACATTTTCCTTAACGGCTTCACGGACAAGTTGCACGGATGAAGTTGGTTTGACCCCTTTCTTTTGTCGCAGTTCATTAGGAATCTCTTTGGAGGACAAAAAAAAAAAAAAAAAAAGTCAGTGAGTGTGTTAAAAAGATGATAAAAGTTCCGGGTTTTGACCAACCTGAAACATTGAGGGCCTCCGAAGTTGTGAGTTCGGAGGGGATTGGTCTGGAAGACCCCTCAGAGGAAGGAACCTGGTTGGAGACTTGACGTTGAAGTCGATTCGTGTGTCTCACCTGGGGCCGACTTACAACTGTAGGGGGGAACTAGTCGTTAGAATTGTTTTAAAAAAACATTTTTCATAAGTATATCACTAGGGATGCACAACCCAGTGGACTTGTGAGCTGCTGCTGTCGAGAGGACAGGACGGATTTTAAAAATACTTTTTAAAAGAGGTTTTTTTGGTGCTTTTACCAGCCTTGTAAAAAAAGACTGCTGTTTGCCCATAGTTGCCTTGAACTCGCGTGCCTTTTCTTTTCACCGTGCGCTGCCGGGTGATTAGCATGGAAGCTTTTGTGTAAAGTGCTGAAAGATAACTTCCTCCCATTCACTACGAGAATATTAGCGTTTCTTCCTATTTTCGGCCATGTTAAGGTGTGTAGAAACCAATTTTGACACCTGCGTGACGACCCCTGCCTCTTGACGCAATTATATATATATATATATATATATATATATATATATATCCTCTGTTTAGAGGGACTCCGACAATAATTATTGTTTAGGTAGGCATGGAACCAATGAATGTCAAATATGATTTTTTCTTCTCCCGATAGGAAAAAAATAACTTTAATGAGTGATATTTTTATTACCCAAGGCATCTGTACTATTTTAGTGTTGAAGCACATGTATAATTTTTAGGAATGACATCTTTTCAAGTGATGAACACACTCGTAATCACAAGTACTTTCTTTAAAATCTATATGCAAGTATTATGGTGCCCAACTGCTCATAAAAAGAATATTGTCAATAGTTATTACTAACAAGGCATTGATCAAGTTAATCTCTAATCTTTCCAACACACATATTTTCTGAAGAGATATAATGTTATTGTAATTGTAGAGAATATTAGAGACACGTAAAAATAATTGGATTTTACACGTTTTTTTCAACATAACATGCATTTTAAAAATAAGTTATCAGTGTCGGTTTCGAGAGACAAAATACGATCCATTAACGGCAGGGGAAAAGAACCGTTATTGTGCATCCCTATTAACCGTAAAGGCAATCATCAGTCTTTCAGACCTCTTTACATGCTCCCATAGTGGTAAACACAAACAGGTTGGTGTCAGTATAGTTACTTGTGTAAAATACCCCCAAAAATAAAAAATAAATCAGTGATTGGTGTCCATTCCCCAAATAATAGTGAACTTTATCCCCCTTTAGTGAAGTTTGATTCTTTGTGATTGGGGCTATACAAATAAATGGGACTTGACTTCTGAGGTTGCTTTTTTCTAAGTACCAGTTACAGTACACCACATTCCCACAGAGAGGTGTGATTAAAAAAAAGTGAAATGAATCATGAAAGAGGAGTGACAGAAGACTATGTGGCGGACGCCTTGCCTCCAATGCTGTCCATTGATGCCGAAGAGGCTTTTGGAAGGAAGCAAAACATGACCCGACAAGTTCAGTCACAAACATTCTCACCCGAGACAATTGGTTTCTTATTTACGTACGAGTTGCTGGGGCGGGAATCCTGGATGAGCGCAGTCGACTAGCGTACGCCTATAGATAAACACATGCAAAAAAAATACGTTTTTCAACCGCTGAAAATCCCAATCAATAGTAGTATGATATTAAATACAAATATGTTTGACAAAACTAAACATATCAGACCTTAGCTGTGATAGGAAGCTGAGATTTCTCTACGGGTTTGAGGATAAATTGGATGTGGTCCTGCAGCTCTGGATTGAGTTCACACAAGTCAGCCAAGTCCAGCTAGATGAAAATAAAGGAGTAAAAATAAAATATAGGTGAAGAAAATTGACAAGGTTTTTTTGGTGTATATAGTTCCTAATCAACAAAGAATGTTAGAGAATAGAAGAAAAAGAATTTCAACAAAATACTAGACAAGCTCTTTTATGTATGCAATAAATATTAAACCGCAACATTATTGAATCACAGGTCAAGAAATGGAGAGACCATTTTACTCATCAGAATGCATTATGCAAATCAGTGTTTCTGGCTTTGTGAGTAAAAAGGTGGAAGTATTATAAGCTCTAATGCCTTTTTATTTGTCATCTGTACCACTGGTTGCCTTGTGGTAAGAAGTCGGCGCTCTTAGAGCCACTACTCTTGTTCGATTCCCTTTGCATACGTTTTGCGATTTTGATCAGCGACACTTAACGACTGATCAATCTTTGCACTAATCTATACAGTCAGTGTTTAAATAGCCCAACGGTCATGCAGTAGCTTTAACTACAGTCTAAATTACATGCGCCCTATAAGCCAGTGCGGAAAATATGGTACACAGCCTTTTCCTCTTTGTACGTATATGTACATGTACATATACATATACATGTATCCTAGTTTTGAAGTTTTTTATGAACATTGTACACCAGGGTTGAAAAGAAAATATCATTGGCATTTTTATGTTATTGACATTTAGGACGAGTCACGCTCAAACTATGGCTCGCCTCCAAATTTGGTCCGGCCCTCTGAACAATACCAGAGAGCATTTTGATGCGTATTGAATGCAAGTTTTTGGTGACAACAGAATTTGAACCCCGGTGACAGCAGAGAGAGTGATGGATGACACATGAAGTGGCATCGAGTTTTATACCATTATAACACTCTAGTTGCGGTACAACAGCCTAACGTTAATTTTGTTGTGCATTTCACATGTTACAATAACAATGAATGTCAATGCTTAGAATAGAAAATAATATATTTATCAGCATTGTCACTTGAGAAATACAAAATTGTGTGATAATTACATAATAATTTGCTGCCTTTTCACAAGTCATCTATTCTATACCACAGGTGATCAGTGCTCTGACAATTACTAAGCTGATTTTGAACACTTTAAGAATGCACAGCACAAGAGTTTCTGTTCCATGGACTTTTTTCTGTGACGAATCCACGGGGTGTCAAGTCATGTTTACTTGTACAGCCCTTAATCACAAGAAGTCTCAAAGGGCTGCACAGACAGCAGACTATTACACCATCCCCTGATCTAAACCCCACATGACCCACATGAGGGCAAGGAGTGTTATTCAGTTATCATTTATTTCATAAACAGTGTTGTTTATTTTCTGACTTTTTGTGCTGTGAAGAATCCAGAAGTGTTATTTGATTGTGGCTTCCTGGAAGAGATTAGATTTTACATATAGGCACTTCTGCAATTGTCACACTTTTTTTCTGTAACACTGAGCCAGGCCCCTTGTTGAAGAAGGAAATGTTATGTGGCCTTCACAGGAAAAAGTTTGTGGATCCATGAAAAAGGCAATTACCTCAAGGTTTCTTCATTTTCCTCATGTTGAGGTTTTTGAGTTTTTCTTTACCCTCGTATAGGTTTTAGATCAGGGGATGTGTAATAATAGTCTGTAGTTTGCAATAATCTGTGGTCTGTGGAGCCTTTTGAGACTATGGGCTATACAAATAAACATGACTCGACAATCCTGATCTTGAGAAACAAGAAATTCAAAAGAATGGTAAATTGCCAATCAATAAATTGAACAATAAGGGAAAAATATATTTTGGGCATGAAAAGCCCCAGTGTGTAACATTTGACAATTAGATGGCACTGTTGTCTAATGCGTACTAAAACCAGTGCCACAGCGAGCAAAAAAACTAGATGAACATAGCTGCAACTTAAGTAGGGATCCCACAATTTAAATGAAATACAAACTTCCCAACGGCATTAGGGCGGTATTAGCTCAGGAGGTCGCAGGTTAGATTCCCGGCTCCTCTGTGTTATATGTCAAAGTGTCCTTGGGCAAGACACTGAATCCCTAATGCCCCCAATAAGCTGGTTGGCGCCTTGCATGGCTGCATGGCCACTATTGGTGTGTGAATGGGTAAGTGTGAAGCACCTTGTAAAGCGGTTTGGGAGGTCATTGACGTAAAAAGAGATATATAAATGCAGACCATTTTACCATTTGACTTTTGATTATTTTTTGGGGGGGAGGGGATAAAAAATGACGTACGTATGCTAGTTCATATACTTTTGCCTGGTATTGATTTTTTTTTTTTTTACTAAATGTATGGGTTTTTTTGTACCATTAGGAGGCACTAGATATAACACACCGTCCCATTAGGACGTATATCTTTGAAAATGTGTATTTCATGGTAGAGGAAAGGCGATATATTTTAGCAAATGGATTGAGTAAATAGTTTTAATGGCTATAAGAGTTGGTATCGGGAAAAAAAGTCCCCACAAGTTACAATGCACATAGTCAGTTCCTGGGAGCACATGAACGGGAATTCACCAAGTCAAATATGATCTTAATATTTATTAAGTATTTACTAACCTCCTTCCTTCGTTGTTTATCCGCCTCGAACCATTCCACCATGACTTGGGAATTATCAACGTCGACAGACAGAATAGCGGCGCCGTGAACACGGCCTGTGTGCAAACGTCACCGAACGCTCACAAACAGCAAAGAAAAAACTCGCACGACATAACAGTGAATTAAAGGCTTTAAAAAAAACTCACCGTCGCTGCGATTTATTTGCACTTTGATGCCCAAAAGTTGTGAGGCGTGTCTGTCGTCCATTTTGAGAAGAAGCAACTAAAAAAAAAAACCACACTAACAGTCACAAATCCAGAAAGTTTAGCGACAGAGTTGGCGTTGTCGGCGTTACATTAATTTTAATCCCCTTTTACCAAATAAAACTTGTCAAAAATAAATTAACTCTATATAATTGTAGCTTTATTTTCTTTTTTAAAAATGATTTGTCTCCGAGGTTGATCAGTTACTCAGTCGAACATGTTAGTCACTAGTCAAGATTTGAATTGAATTTATTTTCTCGTGTTAAATGATCTGATTGGTCAAATCGATGCGTGGCGCTTCTTCGTTAGAGTCGCTGTATTTGTACAGCGCCCTCAAGCGGCTCATTGGAATTTTGTAGTCCGTTCACGGTCGTAGGGGGAGTACTTTTGGTAGTCATAAAAATAACAAATGATGTCAAAAAACCAGCAGATTTGATCGCGCAGTCTATTTTACACGCAAAACACATTCTGTCTCCGGAATATTAAAATAATGCATGTGGGTAAAAACCGGAATGGCAAATGGTAAATGGTCTGCATTTATATAGCGCTTTTCAAGTCGAAGAAGACCTCCCAAAGCGCTTTACAATGTGCTTCACACAGATGTCAAAACAAAGCTGTGTACAACACTTGGGTATTGCAGTACCTCCGGGAACGGTGCATTCGCAATGATTGCAGCAAGGCTTTAGGGCTAGGACCTTAGCTTGGCCTTTTGGCTGAGAGTAAGTGTCCCGGCTCCTAGGCTTTGTAGCGTATTATGAACTGACCGATAACGGATAATGGATAATGAATAACGAAGATAGATCAATAACCCTTAAACCCCCCCCCCCACACACTCACACACACCAATAGCGGCCATGCAACCATGCAAGGCGCCGACCTACCTTATTGGGGGCATTAGGGATTCAGTGTCTTGCCCAAGGACACTTCGACATATAACATAGAGGAGCCGGGAATCGAACCTGTGATCTCTTGATCCCAAGACGAGCGCTCTACCTCCTGAGCTAGTAAAAATCAAGTCATGTTTATTGATATAGCAAAAAGGAGTCTCAAAGGGCCGCACAGACCACATATTATTGCAAACTATTAATACACAATCCCCTTATCTAAAACCTACACGAGGGCAAGAAAAAAAAAAGGAAAAACATTTGCATGAGGAAAATGAAGAAACCTTGCAAAGGGACAGCGAGTGAGTTGTCTGTTTCTGTGTGCCCTGCGCCTGCCTGGCAACCGGTTCAGGGTGTCCCCTACTGAGGATAAGCGGTGCAGATAATGGATGGATGGATGTCTTTCTCCCTCCTTTTCTGTCTAATGGTGTGATCTAAAAATCTATCTTTTTTATTGCATTGCCTGAAGGTGCATTGAATGTGCTCATGGCCATGTGGTGCTAGTGTTTTGTAATTTGACATTGAAAGGGACGTATTTGTAAAAAAAAAATCAAAAGAAAGACAATTTGAGACTTCTGTCTCATATCTGTATTGACAACCACTTTGTGCTTTTATTGAACTGCTGCCGTACCATATTTCTAATATTTGATACAACACTTTGAGTGGCAATTGCTGTAATTGGATGAAAAGTGCTTCATAAATACATTTGGATTTGATAGGCGACAGACGCAGTTCTCCAGCTTCACCACCAGGAAGCAAAAGTGAGACCACGGATTCTGATTTGGCCTCAGTGCCTAAAAAATGGAATAATCATTCTTGGCACAAAAATGCATAAATAAAAAATGAAGGGCTTGCGTTTATACGGTTTCCCTGTTTCTTGGCATTTTTTCAAAATGACAGTTTATTTTTCGATTGACGCTTTTATTTGAAAGGAAGGACGATAACTTTTGAAGTTGTGTATTTGTGTGTATTTCTATGGAAGCCTTATAAAAATACACTATTTTTGTAAATCTTGACAAGATAGAAACCTCATGTCATTATAGGTATAGTTGTTCTGGCCGGGGACTCATTTTATCATTCTTGTTTTCATTGTCTGCAAATGTTTTGATTATGTGTCAATATTTTGTTCAATACTTTTCATTCACATACATAATACCTGCAATCAATGTTCCCTCTACTTTTCCACGGGTCTGAGTGTTCACACAAAGTCGGTGAGCAACGCTTGAAACAACAGTGAGCAACAGCAATCCCAAGCGTGGCAACTAAGTCATTATCAAAGATGTCCAAAACTTGACATCACGTTACATTTTGCTGAGTTTCCCGCAATGCAATTTTTTTTTTCACTTTTTAATGAATTGACTAATGTATTATTGCAAAGGTTGTACGGCCTACAAACGTCATTTGTTTTCACAACAATTCTTTCACAAGATTTCCATTTCTTTTTTTTTCCTGGTATCTTTTGTTGCATAATACTAACATTTTTGGGGGCTTATTTAGTCGGTTGCACGATACACAACTGTATTTAAACCCATTTTTTAGTGGAAGTACAATGTTGGCAACAAGATTGACTTGGTATAATTGGAAATTATTTGAATGCAACCCAAACTTTTTTTTCTTTTTCCCAGTTTTTTTCTATTTTTCTTTTAAACCCTTTTAAAAAAAATCTCATTGTGTTTATTTTTTACTAGCTGTTACTTTTTTCTTTTTGTTCTCTATTTACTTTTTTTCCCTTTGTTTCTTTCTTTTCTTTTTTTCTGGCTTTTTACTGAAAATTTCATTCTTTTTTCTCTTCCTTTTGTTTCTTTTTTTTCAGCTTTCCACTACTTTTTCATTTGTTTTTTTTTCCTTTTTTTTCTATTCCCCCTTCCTTTAAGCCATTTTGTAATTTTACAGAATATCTGATCATACAAGGAGGAAAGAAGCAAAAACAACCTGAAGAGTCGTTTAGGACCCAAAAGAGTCGGTTCCTTTTAGTGAGCCGAGTCGAAGAAGCCGGTTCCCGAACAACTCTAAAAACTCACACACGCAGCTTTGAGGGAACGTTGCGCTGGATAGATTTTCTTGTGTGCTGAGAATATGCAGTGCGCGATTGCGCACACGCGCAGCTTAGAGGGAACACTGCCTGCAATGTGACTGTGCTAAGTGTGCATTACTATTTATTTTACAATCGTGTCGAGTCGACCCCATTGATCCTATGTTGTTCTTTTCTGCGGTGGAGATCGCAAAGTGTAAATGCCGTACAGAGGGGCATAGAAACCTAGGGTAAAAGTGAAACAAGGGATTTATCATAGTTTGAACTTGGATTCAGTATACTGTATGTTTGCTATTTTTTCTAGTCTGCCATTGCAGGATACTGATTATATTAATTCTCAATCGAAAAAGAAAATGATAGTTCATTTTTTTAAATTAAATTTCCTGAAAGTTTTTTTTCGCTTTGTCAATTGTTTGTCCTTCTCTAATTGTTTTGCTTTTCAGTGCTTTGTCATTGGATACCTCCGATCAGCCACGGGCTAAAAACATTAACGATGAATCGGATAAAAAAAAAAAAGAAATAGGTCGGAATAATATTACAGGAAAACCCCGCTACGTCAAATGAGTATCATATTTTAATTCTTTATGACCGCAGGCCAGTTAGTACCAAACACAGCCACTTTGGTTTCGATGTTGGTTTGAATTTATTTCGGGGATCCCACAAGGAATACCAAACCTGTGGGTGCTGGTGTTTTTGGTGTTGGGTGTGAGTTATCAATTTCTTCTGTAGTTCAATGACGGTATCCAAAAAGGTCATTTATGGTACTGCACAAAATAACTAATACACCATTTTTTAAACCCAAAAATCTGGTTAAATTTTGTACATACTGTATATCAAATTATATTACTTGTTTAAGATTACTTCCAAGTACAGGTATGTTATTGTACAAAACAAAACCTGGTCATTTTGTTTGGAATCAAAGAAGAGGATCAGTCAATTTTTTTTTTAAATCAATTTTGACTTTTTTGACCAAAGTGTCAAGACCACAACGAAGACAGGACCCACTTGCGTTGCGTTTCTCACAAGTTTTATTGGAAAAAAGAGAAAGGGTTACGCCCACGATCCGGTGATTGCTGGACGTTGTTTTGATATTCGGATTGTGCTCGGAACGCGGAAGTGGATCTTCCGTGGCGAGCGATGGCGGTGTCAGGGACGGAGAAACGGGTCACTAGCCGGGACAGGAGAGCAAAAAAGAGGTCGGGGTCGGAAGTGAGTCGTAAGCCAAAACAGGAGAGAAGACGTGGTCGAGGACAAAAAGAGGTCAAAAGCCCAGACGGTAGAGTAGATGTGGTAAGGCTCAAAAACGGGTCGAAGCCAGGGGACAGACGGAAGCAAAAAACGGGACAGGTGGGAATCAGGGTCGAAAAAGGCTTGCCTAGTGTTAACTGAGGTTCGCAGACGGACTGACAAAAGGGGATAGACAGGACAGGGTTCAAATACTGATCGGGAGCCAATCAGAGCCCGTGGCAGTTGGCGCCAAAGGAGCGGGCACAGCTGAGTCACATCAGTCATCATGACACAAAGTGTAATCACAATAGCGAATTATAACAAAATTAGTTGAAAAAATAATGTGTAAATCATAAAAGAACATCAGAACATGAACTGAATACAGATTAAAATTAGATTACCACACAATAAACATCAAACAAGAGGCACATAATGTATAAAAAAAAAACTAAGAATAAAGAAAACAATACAAAAATGTATATAACTTTTAACTGGCCTTTATTTACCTGCTTGATGGTCCTCAGCAGTGTTTTTTTCCTCGCTAGTCCAATGATGTCTACTTTTGCTGGCTTTTAGAAATCCGTCTCAAATGCATATTGAGCAATAGCCCAACCTGTCAAAACCTTTTCTGGGTGATTTCTTTTCACAAATCCTGAGACTTTATAGAATTATCCTAGAATGTCTTTAATTTGGGCTAATGGAATGATGGCTGCATCTTCCTCCTTGTCGTCTTTAAACTCTTGCACGGCGGTGTGTGTTTTCATTCCTTTCTATTATCTCTTGCTTTGTTTTGATGGCCAGAAAAAGTATCTTCCTCCTCTTTTTTCCTTCTCCACTTTTCTGCATGTCTTTTGTGAGGTCCAGTGTGGATGATAGCTTCTCGTAGTGGTACCATACAGTAGACTGTTTACAGAGCGGAAAGGAGACACGCAGAGCACACCGGGATATGTATACTCACAGGTTTCCAGGTAAAACTCTGTGAGCGACAAATAGCAGTGCGTATTGTACTGTAATTTTTACTCTGTATCCTGAAACACCTTTGTAACTTGAGGCAATATTTTCTTGTTCAAGCACTATGTATCCTGAAACAGTTGTATGTAAAGACATTTTTTTTAGTAGAGGTATCACTGAGTGAGTAGAACCATATGTTGCCTAGTTAGCAATGCAACAGTGTCAAAGAGGATTTATGGGTTATTTTTTTGTGCAGCAATGTCCTAAGAGAAGTAATCTGTTTTAGCAGAGGCAAGGGCTGCTTTTATACTTCAGCAAGCTGTTCAAATTTTCTGCAGTGTTGCTTAAGAGTTCAAACTTAAGTGATATAGTTTTGTTTTTTGTCAGCAAACCAACGCGTGCGTCCCAAGCTCGGAGCCTCACTCAGAAAATGTTGGTCTGCCAGTGATCCCAAGAGCCAAGAAGAGATCTGCAGGTTTGAGAGCATTGTCCGTTCAAGCCTCTGTGCTGTGGAATGCTCTGCCCTCAAAGATTTGATCTGTAACCACCGTGGAACTGTTTAAATCTAGGTTTAACACACACTTATATTCTATAGCTAATGAATGGTCGATATTTTATGTTGATTATGTCTCTATATTGTAAAATCCATTGCAGCCTGGTCATCCTGGAAGAGTGATTACCTCATGTGCGGTCCCTTCTCAATGTTTTTGAATTTTCTTCATGCAAAGGTTCTGAATTTTTCCTTACCTTCATGTAGGTTTTAGATCAGGGGATGGTCTAATAATAGTATGTAGTCAGTAATAGTCTGTGATCTGTGCAGCCCTTTGAGACTTCCTGTGATTAAGGGCTTTATAGATAAACATGACTTGACTTGACCTAACTAAAACAGAATTTTTTAAATGTTGAGGAAAGGCTTAATTTTGTACAAACCTAAAAGCTCCCTACTAAACTGTAACTTTAATTCAACTAGTTTGAAGAATTATAGACATTCCATTAATTGCAAGATGAGATTTCTGCGCTCTCTTGCAATGACCACTCGAGTGCCCCTCCAGGTGAGGGGAGGAGCTTTTGCCCCCAGGCTCAGAAACAACATTGCACCTGCTGGCTCATCTGAAGAAGCCTAAGGCAGCGGAGATAAGGCAGACTAAGGTATCTATAGTTCTTTCATCTTCTTTATAATAGAATTTTTAAAGTGCATTTTTTGATTGCAGGCTGATGAAAAATTGTGCAGTTATGGCGAAAAGATGGCTCTTGATGCTGAAAATCTTGATAACTATCACAGAGGTGAGTTATCATTTTTTTTATTCTCCTTTAATTTAAGAAATAATTGTACTTTCTACGGATGGATCAGTCGATTTTCGACACCCTCTGATGACAAAATTGCATCAAAAAGACGTCAATATTGCAAAAAAACAAGTGCCGTCAACCATGAAGCTAAAACAAGCAAATTATTCCACATTCTTGGACTTACCGGTAATCTATATTCTGGAAATGTTTTATTGGTTTAAAAATACTCTCTATGTAACCGCGTTGTACGTGTCCCACCAAAGATCCACATTCACGCTGGACTGGATGATGAGGTTTTTATTATTACAGTTCTGCAAATGGATGAGTCACAACATTAGCTTTTTCTGCTGGGTCTGATCTCTTTGATCTCTTTGTAGTACTCTGGTAAAACTGACAACAAAGCATATCAAAGAGCTGTCTTTTCACTACAGAAAATACATTTAGAATATCACAATACATTTATAAATCTTTGCATTTTAACAAGATACTTTTAACAAGAGATCGTATAGTGGATTTTTAACGTTTACAATGAATTCAACATGTTTTTCTTTACTCTGAATTTTAACCAACATCATCCTTTTTTTTAATGTATATGAAAAATAGGAATAAAAACAATAATGAGTATAAAAATGGGTACAATTTACCTGCAAATGGATGAGTCACAACATTAGCTTTTTCTGCTGGGTCTGATCTCTTTGATCTCTACAAGGGGAATTAATATTTAGTAAAACAGAAACAAAACGAAAATAAACCTAAACAGCTTGACAATATCAATCACATTACTATGCATGGTGAGAGATTTGTCAGCTGGGGTTATAAAGTTTAAAATTAACTTATTTTGTGGAGCACCAAAAGATATGTCTTACCTTTGTAGTACTCTGGTAAAACTGACAAAACCCCGCCTCCTGGTCACATGTTAGAAGCCAAAACCAAACCCCACCCCATACCAGCAGATGGCACTGTTGGACTCAGCATTGCAGGACATTTACCAAAAACTATACACATATTTTAGCAGGAATTTCAATAAAATAAAAGTTATTATTACACCCGTTACATCTAGAAAAAACATTCAACACGGTGTGCAGTTAAACACAGCACAAGTGTTTATTCAGCACTCAATAAACCCTCCAATTACAAAACAATTGTCCATGCTTTCGACATCAGGAACACGAATCTTGTCAACAACACCAAATTGTGATAATTTGAGTGCCCAAACCTTTCAGTTACAAAAGTTTTCTCAGGACTGTTATATAACACTGCATCCTTTCCAAGATGTCTCTTGCAAATTTTATGCAGCGATGACTCTGTTTGTCCACAATATTTGAATTAAAAATAAATAAATAAACTGTTCTAATTATCTATTAGACAGTTCTAAGCTAACGCATCGTTTATTTCATAATACAGTTTACACTTAGTAAAGAATTCAAGCAAAAGAAGAATATTGAGTACTAGTCAAAAGTTCAGGTTCACTTTAGTTGTACTTCATGCTGGAATTGCATAGAAAAATAAGAATAAATTACAAATTAATATAATTGATGATAGCTTTGAAAACATTTTGCTTTTATGAACGTAAAATAAGATGCTAGCTAGGTAGCTAACTGAATTACAAAATAATATGATTGGTTATCATTTTTACGGCACTAAAACATGTTTACATAATTAAAGGTATTTAGACCATGGAATGTCCAAAGCCTTTTTGGTGTTATAATTTTGTCATTTCAGATTTTTATTGCTTCCAACCACTCAAAGTATTCAGGGGTACCTTAGCTACGCGTACATATATGTTATTTTTGTGTTTTTTTTTCAATTCTTTTGATAACAATTCACCAAAGTAAATTTGAGCAGTAAATATGGTTGTTTGATCAGTACTTTTAGTAAGTATTTTCTCTATCTGTACAAGCGAGCAACCAACAAACTACTACTGTTTATCGGCAACTTTGATGCAGCTGTTTCTTTGACATTGCTTCTTCAACGATATTATGTTACACACCGGTGTGCTAGTGAACAGAGAGGTCCTTTTTGATTTTTGACAGCTTTCATCGAGTGTGTGTGGCCCACACTCTCAATGGACAAATTCATTCAGACCTGAAGGAAATACCCGTGTCGAAATCTGTGTCGAACCACTAGTGACCTTGGATTAATTTGTTTTTTCCTTATTTTTCAGAAATGCACAGCTGAAGATGGTAAACCAAAACATTTTTCTATCTTATACATGGATTTTTTTTTATCAACAAAGATTTATCAATTTACCAAAATACACTGCATTTTATGGACGAGCGAAAGTGCCAAACTTAATGCCACATGAGGCAGCAGCAGAGTTAGAATTCTATTCTGGGCGGCAGTGGCTCAGGAGGTAGAGCGCTCGTCTTAGGATCAAGAGATCGCAGTTCGGATCCCTGCTCCTACGTTTTACATGTCGAAGTGTAAGACACTGAACCCCTAATACCCCCAATAAGCAGGCTAGCGCCTTACATGGCTGCACGGCCGCTATTGGGAAATGTGAAGCACACTGTAAAGCGCTTTGGGAAGTCTTGACTTGAAAAGCGCTATATAAATGGAGATAATTTCATTTCATTTCATATTTGCTGGAAACCAGTCTCAACTTGATCAATTGTATCTTCTGTAGTTGAGGGACGTCCCCTTCTTCTAGCTGGGCATAAGCACCCATCCATTATGGATTTACCGTGCTGTCTCACTATGGACTTATTCTGGTGGAATAGACTTTTGGAACACCTTGTATTTTGGCGTCTATCCTCAGCCCCCGACGCACCGAGCATCGTGCAGGCCTACTCCAAGCACAGTGACAGCATCACTGTGGAATTCACGGAGGTTGTCGGCGCGATGGGCTATGCCCTCAGGGCAAGGCTACAGAACGGGGATTTCCTCCCTGAAACAGCGGCCAATTGCTCCCCGGCCACTGTGGTGGGGCTAGAGCCTCACACCAACTACTGGATGAACGTCTTTTCAGTCAACTCGGGAGTGCGGAGTCAACCTTCGAATTCCGTCAAAACCAGGACAGGTAGAATTAAGATCCGTTTTATGAAAGTAACCCAAAAGATTCCCTCCAATATTTTTCATCTCTAGGTCCAAACTAGTCTAAAAACTGCATTTTGTATTTGTAGCATGTGGAACATAGAATAAAACACATCTGTTTTAAATCCATCTGTAGAGGCAGCCTTTTTGCTAATGCTGTCGAATAATAATGACATCATGGTATCTCTTAAAATGGCTGCGCTCACAGAATTGAAAAAAAGATGGTGGATTTTATATTGTCGATTCACACTGAAGGGAAATCAGATTTTTTTTTTGCATGGATGCAACCTGTATCCGATCTGGTAAAGTCTACTCAGACGGCACAAAATCTGATTTTTAACAGCAGACCTAGGCCATAGCGGACAAAAGGGATGGAAAGCAAGGTTTTGCATTCACTTAATATTTGGGGGGCAACTTTGTTCAGCCTCCGGTAGCACAATAATTTTCAAATTGCTTAATACGCTACACCGTTAACATCCATGAATACTTCCACAAACAATAAGTGCATTGTGTGAGATGTCACTTGTCCTTCTTTGCGCATGCGGGACACTCATTGTGTTCACACAGGAGATGCTAGAAGTAACAGGAGATGCCTTACAAGTGGTATTTAGTTGGAAAGGTGAATGATCTCACAAAACATCGGACTTCACAAAAAAAACGCAGAATTGAGCATTGAGCTCTGCAGTGTGAATCTAGCCTCTTTAGGGAGAGAAAGAAAGAAAGGAAGGAAGGAACGAATGAAGGAAGGAAGGAAGGAAGGAAGGAAAGACAGAAAGAAGGAAGGAAGGAACAGAGAGAAAAAAAAAGAGAGAGAGAAAGACAAAAAAACTAAGAGAAAGAGATAAAGACAAAGAGAACTCCCAATCACAATATTCTCTTCCACTCTCTGTTCAGTTGAGAATCGCTATGGGCACCAAGATTTGCTGTGATGGTAAAGGGGATAAGAAAAATCTCTATAACCATGAAAGTCATTCATGAGATAATGAAGAAATAGAACAAGGCATATGCATCATTACCCTTGTTAAGGAATGTGGCCATAAACAAATGACTAAGAATAAGAAGGTTAGTAAAGCAACAAAGTATTTAAAGGGCATAACAATTCTGGCTAGTGGAAGTGTTAAAATCATTTATAATTTAAAAGCTGTCATCTCCATCCCCTTCGGAATTTACCCAGTAACTCTACTGTACTAGCCCAAGTCACATCACATTAAAAGTAAAAAAATGTATGTTTTCTTTGTATTGATTAATAATGCTATTTAATCATACAAACTCATATTAAATATAATTAGTACTTATTATTTACTATTTTGTGACTGATGTTTAATATCTATAAAATTTCAATGCTTTTACCTGGACAACCGGGGGTTCGCAATACATTAGCTCATTAACATAGGTTTGTATCCCCTGCTGTATGATAATTTGCCCTTGGTCTCCACCTCAGAATGTACTGATGTCATATCCCGGGGTCTACTGGGCTTTTTTTTTTTTTTTATGATCCGAGTTTTTTTAGTTGCATTTATTGAAACAGTGTATCTCAACTTGTGGGTTGGGACCCAAAAGAGGGTCGCAGACACATTTTTAGGGGTTGCGGTCCTCTGCCTTGGTAAATAATGCTAAGTAGAAGAGACTGAGGGTCAATTACACTCCTTAATCGTAGATTAAGATAATGCCCAATCGGTTCATTTGAAAAGAACCTCATCTCATTTTATGGAGATTTTATTACTTTTATTTTCTTTTTCCGCACATAATAATCGTCCCCAAGAAAGTGAAATGAAAGGAAAAGTGTAAAACAGTGACAACAACGCTCAAGTCGATGTAGGAAATGATCGAAAAATTCAAAAATATTATAAAAGTGTGCCATTGAAGCACTGCTTGAAGGTACAGTAAATGGTTTAAAACAGTATGTTTCCAGATTTTCTACCAGTACATTGATATTATCCACACATAAGTAATTATTGTTGTTTAGTTACACGATTTTCTTTATATTTATGGTGTTAACTTCTTTTAGTATGGGGCTATTTTAAAGCAGTTTTAGGGGGTTGCCTATATGCGATATAGGCTTATATGTAAGTATATACGGTACTTGTTGGACTTTTTTTTTTAATCATAAGTTGACTATAATATGCTCTCTGAGCTTTAAACTGCACAATCCTTTTATTGGATACGTTTGAGAAGTCAAAAATATTTATTGTTTTGGTCACAGCTTGTCATTTGGGTGAAATAGTGGGTCCTGAAGTTAGACCAGTTGAAACCCACTGCATTTAAAACACATTAACTTTGTTTTACCAAGCCAAAAATGTTCAAATTACATATATTTTGATATTATTGTAGTTGTCCATGAATATACTTTAGTTTTCTTTAACAAAAGCGCTTATTGCAATGGAAAACGTCAGTGTTATGGTGTGAGGTCTATCCCCTCGCATCTCTGAATAAAACACAATGAGAGACAAGAGACATCAATTTCAGCACATGAGAAGATGCGATCAGCTCAAGTCCTGATTCCTCATTGGACCAGAAGAGCAGCATCTCTTCTATACTACAAACAATTCAGTTACAGAGTATGGAGGGACACGTTCATAAACAGGGGATCCATAAGACAGACCAACATAAGAATGCAACTTTTCTCCAAAGGCATATGGTTGATTGACTTGAGAAGATTATAAGATGATAAGACACTCTGAAGCAAGGAAAATACTTTACTTAACTTTAAGATATCTGTAATACTCAATATTTGGAGCAAATGCGTTTTAAATGTATACTATACCTATTAGATATGGCTATTACCAACAACTCTTACTCTGCCAAAATTGCACTCAAAAAGCAATTGATTTAAGATGGGTATTGTTCCCATTCAACAATGCCTCGCCCCACTCCGCTGGCCATAACAGTGTGTCGTTTCACTCCTCATTGTCATCGCCACGGAGCTCCTCAGTCCAGGGAAATCCGATCTCTCCGTTGCAAAGTGGCGTTTTCACCAAACGTAAAGAGAAACCCTGAGAAGAAGTTGCTGTCCACTCCTCGGGGTGAACGCGGAGAAATCCAATCGTGTTGTGTTTAACGTCTCTTACGAAACAACATTATCTGTTTTGGTTTTATTCCATTTTGTGCTCAGTGGTGATTGCGCCCCCGCTAGTGGCCTCTTCCCCCCGTCACGACACAATCCTGGTCACGTGGACTCCCGTCCGGCATGCTGTCCTCTACGTGCTTTGCATCATCCAGCAAGGTGCCGGAACACGGCTAAAGGTCAACACCACAAGCCACATCGTGACCTTCAGTGACCTTGAGGCGGGAACGACTTACTGCATCAAGGGCGAAGCCCGAGACTTTAGAGGTCGTGCTGGTGACGACTACACCGTGTGTCAGATCACACGTGAGCAACACCAGATTTATTTTCATGTCTATTAAAAATGTTATAATTTTCATTTTTGGCAGTGTCTTGACACAACAGTTTAATCCATTCAAATGCTCATATTACTCAAAACACTTGTATTTCAAATCAGTTTCCCTTCTTCTAAATAGTTTGGGTACTGTAATTACCCTATATATAGATATATGTATTTTAAATTCATTTCCCAAGGTATTTCTTTTCTTATTTTAAAATAAATTCTGTATAAAATGAGGCAATTGACTTGTTCCACTACACATGCCAAAATATTTAGTATTTAGTTGTACAAAAATATAAATAGTGTCCAGGAAAATAAGATCCATCCATCAATTTTCTGCACCGCTTATCCTCACCGGGAGTGCGGGGGTCTTGGCGCCCATCCTAGCATTCTTCGGGCAGTGTGCAGGTGACCCCTGAACGGGTTGCTGGCCAGTCGCAAGGCGTAAAATAAGATGTATAAAAATAACACATCGTTTTGTATTTCTAAGTTATTTTTAACTGAGATACAAATAGTAATAAAGTAATTAAGAAGCTAACTATTTTACCATCTACCTTTTTCAGAGACTTTACCAAATTTTAAGATTTTTTTTTACATTGAATAACAACAAAAAAACTACAAAGAATTGCTTGTTAAGTAAGAATAATCTCTAGTACTTAAAATAAAAATATTTCCCACATGGCAGGTCAATTTTCAGATCCTTAGTTTTTTTTTACTAAAATAAGAGCAAATCGTAAAAATTATTAACATGTGCTTATGAAGATTAGTAAAAAACCCTGATGAGGAAAAACTTGTCCAATATGAAATAACATAAAAAACAAGTATTGAACATGGTTAATATTTTTTCGTATTTTACAACATTTTTTAAGTTCCCCCATTAATACTTTTTTATTTAATTTTTAATATATTGAAAAATGAAATACAATAATTACTGAAATTATATAACCCTAACCCTTACCCTTACCCTTACCCTAACCCTAATCCTAACCCTAACCCTAAACCCTAACCCTAACCCTAACTAACCCTAACCCTAACCCTAACCCTAACCCCTAACCCTAACCCTAACCCTAACGCTAATAACGAGCAACAGTTTATCATATGGAAGAAAATTCTTCATTTTAACAAGTACTTTTTACTGAAATGCTAAAAAAATACCTATATTAATTCATAAGTATTTCATTTTTACTAGGTCAAGATAAAAAATTAGGAATGAGATAGATAATCAACCAAGTAAACTGGGAGTCCTAATTCATAGCTGTAAATCCATATTTTTCCGTCTTTTCATTCAAAGGTCCACCAAGCCCCGATTTAGTCCAGGTGACTGGGAGCGGGGCCCTCGGGATCTCAGTACACTGGAAACCCGTGCAAGGAGCTGAGACCTACCTTGCTTGGACCACCAACGGACAAAATTGTACAAACACCGCCGGAAGCACTCACTGTTACATCAGTTCGACAGGGTGCGGTCACAATCACTCTGTCTCTGTCACGGCTTTCAACTCAGCTGGACCCGGTTTCCCCTCAGTACCAGTTGACTATGTCACATGTGGGTCACCTTTTATCAAGTTTATTAAAATTTAGACCAATCACTATGGGGTCTGCTCTCTTTAGACCCGTGTCCTCCAGACAACATCTGGGTGGGGGAAATCCAAGTTGCCAACTGCTCAGTCATGTGGGACGAAGTAGAAGGTGCAGAATTCTATGTGGTTTTCATCAAGAGGGACGACGGCACCGAGATGTCTTGTAACACCAGTGCAACAGGCTGCTACTTTCCGTGTTCGTGCGGTTACACCTACCTAACCAGCGTCTTTCCCCACAACCAGGCGGGTTGCAGTCCTTTTACACATGTGCAGAACTATACGACAAGTAAGAAAGTCCCACGAGTTATAAAACCCTAGTCCTCCAGAGGTGATATCCTCCTGTTTATGTGTTTCCCTTCCTCTATAAGTTGACTTGATCAACAGAAACCTTATCAGAGTGTCACAAGCCAGGAATGGAGACAGGACCCAATAGCGTTCATTTTACTCAGTTTTTATTAGATAGAGAGAAGTGCTTGCATCCACGATCCGATGATCGTCGGTCACGGGTAGCAGATGGCAGGATGACATGACTTCCGTGTCGAGCAAGGATAGTCGTTGACAGCGAGAAAACCGGTCGATGGCCAGGACGGGGGAGCAAAACAGAAACGGGTCCAGAAAAAGGTCAGCAACAGATATATATAATCAAATGTCGGAGAGTACAAAAGCTTGCCTGGCTGAGAGCATAGGTTCTCAGACAGTCCGACGGCTTCCTTTCGGAAGACGGGAGTTTAAAAAGAGTCCAACAGCCAATCAAGTCCCGTGGCTGTTGGCGCCAATAGGGCAGCCGCAGGAGCCCCGAGTCAGTAATCATGACACAAAGGCTTACAAAACGTAATGATACATTTACGTGGATTGCACTAAGGGCAGCCGCCTAAAACACTAGATCACTTAAATTTTAAGTCTTAAACAATACTGTAGGAAATTTGTACAAATATGGTGCGACAGCTTGCTGAAGTATAAAGCAGCCCTTGCCTCGGCTAAAACAGCTTACTCCTCTTAGGTCATTGCTGCACAAAAAAATAACCCCAAAATCCTCTTTGACATTGTAGCATTGCTAACTAGGCAACAGATGGTTATACTCACTCAGTGGTACCTCCACTAAAATGTCTTTAGATACAAATGTTTCAGGTTACTTAGTACCTGAACAGTAAAATATTGCCTCTAGTGAAAAAGGTGTTTCAGGATACAAAGTAAAAAATACAGTACAATTCACGCTGCCATTTGTCGCTCCCAGAGTTCTACCTAAAACAATATGAATTCGGTCCAAAACACAACAGAATTGTCTTGATTGTAGTAGATAACAACATAGTGTACATGATTAACAACAAATTTAGAGCTTGAATTTTGAACTAAATTTGAGGGAGCTTGTTTGAAACAAAAGTGTATAATATATGCCCTCCAGATGGCACCGTATTGTCCAATGCGAACAAAAAACAGTGCCAAAGAGCACAGCATAGCAGCAATATGGCAGACAAACATGGCAGCAACTACTAGGTATGGATTCCACAATGTAAAAAATATCTATATCTCGACCTATGATTTTACTGAATGAAAGTGTTTTGTACCACTAGGAGGCTGTTGTTTCATATAAACTGACTCAATTACTGAGAAAGATATCTTTTACTCAGGTGGATTAACTCATATGTGACCCATTCTGAAGATTTATTAATTTTTCAATGCTTAGGATATTGAAGTTTTTCTATTGCCCCCATGCAGCTTTTAGATCACAAGGGATGTCGTAATGGTGGTTTCTAAAGCCTATTGAGACACACTGTGATTAAGTCATATAAAATAAATGTGACTGGACCTGTTTCAAAGAAAATGAGTTTTGAAGGTTTTAAACATTAAAGCTGTTCAATCTTTTGGGGGGCACATTACCTAGAATAGGGGGTCAAACAATTGAGGCAGGATTATGGCATTTGATAGCCAGAGATCTTGATCTAGTATGTGAATTCAGCTAATATCAACGTCGGAAAATGGATTTCTTCTTCTGGTTTTCAACTCTTTTCCTTTTCACCTCCAGTTCCATGCTGCCCTAAGGGTATCTCTCTTAAGTCGGTTTCTCCAGACACCCTTGAGATTTCATGGATCCCGGTCAAAGGCTCTGAGCTTTACCAGACGACGGCGAAGTTAGTGGACGAGGTAATTCGCTGTAACGACACAGCGCTGGTGTGCGTGCTGTCAGATTTGCGGTGCGACGGAGAGTATACCGTGGTGGTCACGCCATGCAGCGAGCTGCGAGGGTGCAACAGCACTTGCACTTCACACATGCACCAAACAGGTAAAAAATGTCAAAAGTAATATCTCGTCTTGATAACATTAAGGTAGAGCTAGAGGTTGACAAAACAATCTAAATACAACTATTAAAATTCATCTGACAATGTGGCCCAATAATCAAATCTCAAAATAAGAAAATTAAGAAAATTAAATTAATCATGGGCGGCACGGCGGCGCAGTGGTTAGCGCGTCCGTGGCACAGTTCAGAGCTCATGGGATCGAATTCTCCTGTGCGGAGTTTGCATGTTCTCCCCGTGCCTGTGTGGGTTTCCTCCTCACATTCCAAAAACATGCATGTCAGGTTAATTGGACTGTCCGAATTGTCCCTAGCTGTGAATAAACGAGTGAATTGTCTGTCTCTGTGTGCCCGGCAACTGACTGGAAACCAGTTCATGGTGTCCCCTGCACACTGCCCGAAGATAGCTGGGATGGGCTCCAGCACCCCCGCGACCATACTGAGGCTACGCGGTGCAGATAATGGAAGAATGGATGGATAAATTAATCATGATACGTATGCTAATTTTGTCACTCAATCTATGTTTTTTTTTTTACATAATTAGCTTTGAGCTAGTGGACGTTTGTAATGTAATTCTGTATATTTAGTAGATTTTTTCCCCCAGAAATTAAATTGGTTATCATTTCGTATTTTGAAAAGTCAAGTCACTACTTAAATGAGGTGCCCGAATATCTTGTATCCTTAAAAAACAGCGCATCATGAAGTATGTGGAAATAAAACGTATCTCTGAAATTCGTTTTTGTTAGTTCATTATCTAAATCAGTGGTCACCAACGTTTTGAAGCTGAGAGTTTTTTGTTGATAGCCAATCGGTGCAAAGGGCACTCAGTTTGATTAGCATTTCTAAAATAACAACATATCATTTAATTATGTTATTACAAGGTTGTAATTATTAGACGTGCGGCTAAAGAAGGCTCAACCACCAAATTATGTGCCTTGTAAAAAAGCAAAAAGTGGTTCAAATGAATCATAGGATAATTTTGAAACATTTTAGGGATCTATTGATCGTGCATTTCAAGACACTGGGCTTTTCAATGATTTCTAATGGCATTTAGAAATCAAATTTCCTAGGAAATCAAAATGACCCATTAAAGGTGAGCTACTGTTACAACCACTCTACAGGCTCCTCAGTTGTTCTGCTAAATATTCCCTACATGGTTTATTAAAAAGTAATTTCAACAGAATTCTTTTTACAAATGTTAGATACAAATAAATACATATGTATATCTTAAAAATTCAATTTTGACTAAGGTTGCAGGGTGGGCTGGAGCCCATATCTAGGGCAGTGGGCAGGGAATACCCTGAACTCGTTGCCAGCCAGTCGCAGGGCACACAGACACAGACAACCATTCACAACTTCACACCTAGGGACAACTTGGAGTCACCAATTGCACATTTTCGGAATGTGGGAGAAACCTGAGTGCCCGTAGGAAACACACACAGGCAAGAGGAGATCATGCAAAGGGAGGCCGGTAGCTGGAACTGAACCCTGGACCTCCACATTGTGGGGCTGACACGCAAACCACTCAGCAGCCATGCAACTTAAAATGTCTTTTGTCATGTGAAATTAAATTGAATACCAATGCCAGTGTCTTGTCTGCCTACAGCGCCGTGTTCACCTGAGATAGTCAACGTGACTCAATTCAACCAGTCCTCGTACCACATTACGTTCTCCACCCCAAACAGGCAGAACACAAATTACACCGTCACTGCCACGGGACGCCATGACACCCACACATGCCACGGAAGGAACGCTTCCTGCGAGCTAACGCGCTTGCAATGTGGCTTCACGTATGAGGTCGCCGCCGTAGCATTATCTAGCGCTGGATGGAGTCTGCCCGGATACAGTAACATTCTGGAAACCGGTATTTCACCCGGACCGTCAGACTATTCTAAAAACAAAATTGTAAACCTGCATTGGGCTGTAAAGAGTGAATCGAAAATTTGCTAGAGAGCAACAGGAGGATCCAGTGACTGGGAGGATCAGGGTTTGTAGAGGTGCTTGAAATCCTTGATAATGCTTGATTTTTAATACCGTGTTTTCAAGTTTCGAATTTTGGGTGAAGTGCTCGTAAACGTTTAAAACCTTTGCCATGTTTCTTGGCAGTCTGACTCGATAGACCACACATTAAATGAAAAGATCTAAAACTAGTCTGCTTAAAAATGACGCAGACACCGCTCCCTGGTGGCTTGGCTTTGCCATTGCATTTCTTCTTCCCTTTTGATTAACAGCAAGCTGGCATTATTTTGTACGGCATTGTCATGTTAAGCATCACCCCTCACTAGAGGACAGGTGCATCAGACAAAGATGCCTGGTGGCTTCCGTTTCAATGAAGTAGGGCTAGAATATGGCAAATACAATCAATGGCAAAAACGCAGAACAAATCCACGCACAGCATGCTAAAGGTATAAAAAAAAGGAGACAACTCTTCACAATGGGAGAGCCAGCTCTCTCCAGTCATTTGAAAGGTAATTCACAGAAACCACTAGTTTATGATTTTCTCGTTGACCGTTTTCGACATGCTACACCTAAACAGGGTACTACAAAATGATTAAATGTTTATTAGTGCATGGATTACATATGAATTATACACATTTATTATGGGCAATGTAAAAAAATAGGATGCATTTCCCAGTGGTAAATTGTAGCGGAAAGAACTTCCTGTTACAGAAAATATAAGGTATAATATAATGGTCTGCATTTATATAGCACTTTTCAAGTCAATGAAGACTTCCCAAAGCGCTTTACAATGTGCTTCACACTTTTCCCTTTTATACAATAACTAACCGATAGCAGGGTCAGCCATGCAAGGCAACTACCTGCTTTTAGGGGCATTAAGGATTCAGTTTCTTGCCCAAGGACACTTCGACATATAACTAGGAGGAGCTGGGAATCGAACCTGCGATAAATCCACAAATTGTTTCATAGACTTAATGAAAGATGAATGAAAGCTTTTTAGAGAGCAGATTAGCGAATGCAATGCAGCTAACAATAGCAATAGCGACTAGCAGTGAGTCAAAGTGGCTAAAATGAGAGGCTAAAGAAAGAGAAAATGGAAAAATAGTGGGAGCAGCCTAAGTGACAGGACTAAACTGCACGTAAGCACAGAGCAAAATTACCGTCTTTTTACCCAACACCTATTTGGGGAGTGATTTGTCTTAAAAAGATTTACACTATGTATTATTTAGATCCATAAATATCAATCATATGTCTTGATAAATGGACATGCAAGATTAAAAATTGCATATGTAAAGCCTGGATAGAGATCCCTTTCTGTGTTTGTAAACAAGCCTGGCATAGCTGAGCAGCAGGATAACAACTTTATTTTAGTTATAAGAGTCAACAAAAAAGTCTTCTTTTGAACGGCATATTTTTTAATGAAGCTGGAAAAATTGGGACATAGCTTTGAAAGTCCTTAAAAGTGCTTGAATTTCACGATGAAAAAGGTGCACGAACCCTGGCAGGATGTCTCATGCTCAGATGAAACCAGATTAGTACTTTTTTTAAAGAAACAAGACTTCTTGTGCTCTGAAGTAAATAACGTAGGAGAACTTGAACAATTAGTGTTTGACTAAATAATACTTCCCCTCTGTAGATCCTTGCTGTCCTGCGTCTCTGAACGTCACCCAGGTCACGCAGTCCGTGAGCAAAGTGACCTGGTTGGCCGGCCGAGGAGCTCGCTCCTACGTTGCCGTGCTGACATCAGCCCACGGACGCGCCAAGTGCCGCACCAGGGACCAACATTGCCTCATGGGGTGCATCAGTTGCGGTACGGACTACAACGTCAACCTTTTGGCCGTCAGCAGCACCGGCCAGGAGGCCGAGTGCCGATATCGCGGCTTCGCTTCAAGTAAGGACACTGTATAGAAAAACCAGAAGAACTACCGGTAATTGAACACCAGTTTTACCTGACCGCTCACTGCTCGAAATCCTTGGAAATGCTTGAATTTTAAAGTTGTGTTCTCAATGATTGAAAAGTGCTTGAATTTTGGGCAAAGTGCTTGTAAATGCTTGATCTTGTTGCCATGTTTCACAACAAGTGTGCTTAAAAATAATGCTGACTTTGCTCTCTGGTGGCTAGGCTTCGATTACGTATCAATTATGGACGTTTATATTGTGCCATGCAAAAAATAAGGTAGCATTTTCCAGTGGTAAATTGTAGATAAAATTGAAAATGGTAGCTACATCTTACCGTCTTTTCTCCTTAACACCTATGTACAAAACTCAATTCCAATGAAGTTGGGAAAGTGTGTTAATTGCAAATAAAAATTGATCCAAGTAAATTGCAAATTCTTTTCAACCCATATTTAAATGAATGCACAGCAAAGACAACATATTTATTGTCTTCACTCATAAACTTTATTGTTTTGGGAGAAAATCATCAACTCTGTAATTTGATGACAGCAACACGTGCCAAAATAGTTGGGACAGGTGTCAATAACTACTCAGAAAGTGGATGAATGGAAATCAACCAACTATTTGCAGGTGAACAGATGAATTAGGAACAGGTGAGAGTTGTTACTGGGTATAAAAAAGGGAGACCCGAACAAGCTAAGTCATTCACATGCAAGGATGGGGCGAGGTTCACCTCTTTGTGAACAACTGCGTGAGCAAATTGTTGAACAGTTTAAAAACAACATTCCTCAAAGTACAATTGCAAGGAATTTAGGGATATCATCATCTACAGTCCATAATATTGTGAAAAGGTTCAGGGAATCTGGAGAAATCACTGTGCGTAAACGGCATGGCCGTAAACCATTATTGAATGCCCGTGACCTCCGAGCCCTCAAGCGGCACTGCATTAAGAACCGACATCAATGTGTAAAGGACATCACCACATGGGCTCAGGAACACTTTGGAAAACCACTGTCAGTCAATACAGTTCGACGCTATATCCGTAAGTGTGGGTTAAAACTTTATGTTGCAAAGCGTAAGCCATTCATCAACAACATCCAGAAACGCCGCAGGGTTCTCTGGGCCCGAGCCCATCTAAAATGGACTGATACAAAGTGGAAAAGTGTTCTGTGGTCTGATGAGTCAGTTTTCCAAATTGTGTTTGGAAATTGTGGACGTCGTGTCCTCCGGTCCAAAGAAGAACAGAACCACCCAGACTGTTATGCACGCAAAGTGCAAAAGCCAGCATCTGTGATGGTATGGGGGTGCATGAGTGGCCAAGGAATGGGTAACCTGCACATCTGTGAAGGCACCATTAATGCAGAAAAGTACATTCAGGTTTTGGAACAAAGTATGTTGCCATCCAAACAGAATCTTTACCATGGGCGCCCTTGCTTCTTCCAGCAGGATAATGCCAAGCCACACACTGCACGTCTCACGACAGCGTGGCTTCGTAGTAAGAGGGTGCGGGTGCTTGACTGGCCTGCCTGCAGTCCTGACCTGTCTCCCATTGAAAATGTGTGGCGCATTATAAAGCGCAGAATAAGACAAAGGAGACCCCGGACTGTTGAACAGCTGAAGCTGTACATAAAGCAAGAATGGGAAAGGATTCCACTATCAACGATTCAACAACTAGTCTCCTCACTTCCTAAACGTTTATTGAGTGTTATTAAAAGGAAAGGTGATGTAACACAATGGTGAAGAAGCCCCTTTCCCAACTACTTTGGCACTTGTTGCAATTATAAAATTCTAAGTTTATCATTATTTGCTTATGGAAATAAAGTTTATGAGTTTGAACATGGATAATCTTGTCTTTGTGGTGTATTCATTTAAATATGGGTTAGAAAAGGTTTGCAAGTCATTCTATTCTAATTTTACTGACATTTTAAACTTTTTCCCAACTTCAATGGAATTGACTTTTGTAGGTAGGAATTTGTCTCCAAAAGAAATATATTTTCATTTTACTCAGTCTTAAAATCATACATCTTCATAAATGCACATGCAAGTGTCAGGACCAGAACGGAGACAGGACCCACTTGCGTGCGTTTCTCTTAGTTTTATTGGGAAGAAGGGAAAGGACACACGATCCGTAAATCGCAGGTTGCGGGAGCAGGTTGCTTAGCCGCGGAAGTGGTGTTTCCGTGGCGAGCGATGGCGGTGTCGAGAGCGGAAAAAATAGATCAGTACCCAGGACGGGGGAGCAAAATCTTAGTCGAGATCAGAAAAGGTGTCGGAACCGGGAAACAGACGAATCAGAACAGGAGAGAGTCAGGGTCGAAAAGCTTGCCTAGCGTAAGCTGAGGTTCGCAGACGGACTGACAACCGGTGACAGAAAGACGGGGGTTTAAAAAGTGATGGATAGCCAATCAGCGTCCGAGGCAGTTGCGCCAAAGGAGCAGACTCATGACAGCAAGATTAAAAATCGCATATGTAAATTGCAGATATATTTGTTGCTCTGCAAAATACATGATTCAGACCAACTTTCTTCTTATTTACTTAAATTTATATTGTTATATTTATATTTACTTTTCAGTGACACAACAGATGCATTATGAACATACTATTAGCTTTTTTTACACATAACAAATTTAAGGTGAACTAAATCTATGAAAAAACATGAACTGCGCTGCCGTGCTAGCTATATATATATATATAAAGTCCGTGAGCAAAGTGACATGCGCTAACCACTGCGACAGCGCAGTGGTTAGCGCATGTGCGGCACAGTTCTGAGGTCATGTGTGCAAATTCAGCTACCAGCCTTCCTGTGCGGAGGTTACATGTTCTCCCCGTGCTTGCGTGGGTTTCCTCCGGGCACTCCGGTTTCCTCCCACATTCCAAAAACATGTATGCCAGGTTAATTGGCCGGTCTAAATTGTCCCTAGGTGGGAATGAGCGAGTGAGTTGTCTGTCTCTGTGTGCCCAGCGATTGGCTGGCAACAGGTTCAGGTGTCCCCTGCCCAATGCCCTAAGATAGCTGGGATGCGCTCCAGCACCCCCGCGACCCTAACCACAGCGCGGTGGTTAGCGCATGTGCGGCACAGTTCATGTCTTGGGAATCTCCTGCGTGGGTTCAAATCCAGCTCCAGATTTCCTGTGCGGAGTTTGTATGTTCTCCCCGTGCTTGCGTGGGTTTCCTCGGGGCACTCCGGTTTCCTCCCACATTCTAAAAACATGCATTTCAGGTGGATTGGCCGGTCCAAATTGTCCTTAGGTGTGAATGAGCGAGTGAGTTGTCTGTCCCCGTGTGCCCTGCGATTGGCTGGCAACCAGTTCAGGGTGTCCCCTGCCCACTGCCCGATGATTGCTGGGATGGGCTCCAGCACCCCCGCGACCCTACTGAGGATAAGCGGTGTAGCTGATGAGATGAGATATATATATATATATATATATATATATACATATATATATATATATATATATATATATATATATATATATATATATATATATATGTGTATAAATATTTGCAGAGCCACAAACAAAAATTATAAAATACTAAACAACTTTAGCTTTTTACACACTGAAAGATAACTTCAAAATCTTAACCCCGCAGTGCTCTAGATAAACCATAAAATACAAATACCATTCATTTTTAGCCAATTCAGACACAGATCCTCTGAAAAACACGTAAAAATGTAAATTTAAATGTTTAAGGAAAAAAAATATATCAGCACTGTCTACTGAAAATTGGTATTTAAAAAGTGTTTTTTATATGCAGTCCTTTCTTTAAGGGTCTCAAACTCAAACTTGGGGGCCTCCGGAGCTAGGGTCTGGTAAAACTGGGCCAAATCCGATTTTCCACTGTTCTCAAATATACTTTTTAATTTGCAACAAAGAATAAGATTTAAAGAAGCCCACTGAGAGTTAATGTGAAACTATAAATGAATTAATGTGAAATAGTATAAAAAATCAGTAATTTTCAAGGGCTTTGGATTACATTAAAGGGGCAATGTGTATTATTAGACCACTAGATGTTGCTGTAGTGCAACCAAAACGAGTGCAAGGAAGAATACAAACTATGGAGAATCAGTGGCCAAAATGTGCAATTTTATCTTTCATTTTCTTGCCCAGCCAGGTTTTTTGCTTACCCGTAGCAGCAAATGGATGACAATTAGCCCATGATATGTAAAATAAATGCAAATTCCTCGAGCAACAAGAATTCTTTTCAAATGCTCGTTTATATCATAGTTAATAGTTCATGTATTTTAGTCTATCTTTTCGTTGCAATAAGAAAAAAAATTCCACTACTATAAGAACCAGTAGAACTGATTGAACTCAAGGTTCACCTGTACACGCACTGCAAATAACAGGGTGCTTGAAATTCTTGGAAACGCTTTCAAGAAGTGTATGGTTCTTGGATTTTGGATAAAGTGCTTGTAAATGCTTGATATTGTTGCCATGTTTCACAAAATGTCTGCTTACAAATAATGCTTGCACTTGTCTCTGGTGGCTTCGCTTTGCCATTGCATTTCTACTTTTCTCGTGACTAACAACAGCTGGCGTTACTTTGTATGGCATTGTCCTACGGAGCGTCATCGCCACCTACGGTTTGCTCTTAAAAAGAAAATCTAAAAATCATATGTCTTGATGAATGCACATTAGTAGCCGCTAAATAATACACTTTTCCCTTGAAAACGTTCATAAGCGGACGGATGGCAAGCGCGGGTTTAGTGGTCGGGGCCTCTGGTCAGGAGGCCTTGGCCCCATTGTCACGGTTCAGCGCCCGCCTCAGAACGATGTCATGTCATATCCTGGGGATCTACTTACTCTACTGAAGGGATGGATGGATTTTGATGCCAAGATGATTTACCTTTCTTTCTCTTAGGCGCTTGCTGCCCAACTAACGTCAAACTCTACCGCTGGGCAGACAACTCGTTAAGGGTGACCTGGCACTCGCAGGGGACACCTAAAGTCCAGGAGACTGTGGTGGAACTGTATGGAACAGCCGCCAACTACACGTGTCTCGCGGCAGCCGACAGAAACTTTTGTGACGTCCTGGAGGAAAGTTGCGGGGATGTCTACAAGGTGTTGGCGGCACCAATTGGACCTGGTGGAGTCAGAGTCAACTTCTGCCAGCAGAGGATATACTCGGGTCAGTCTAATGTAAAAATGTCACATTTATCGTTTATTTAGACACTCAAAATGAGACACAAATACATCAATAGATTTTGAGCTTGCAAGGAGAACAGGACACTACTCAAACCTCCGATAAGAAATTCCAACCTGTTGTAAAAGCCCTCCTCTGAGCCCTTTTTTAAATTACATTTCCTAAGTTACACAAGCAGATCTGCTCATAAGGGTGTGGTAATCAAAGAACGGCAACATGATTGGCCGATGGTGAAAATTTTGTGAACAGTGCATAACAGCCAAAACAATGACCAACAAGTGATGTATAATAGTCAAAATAAAAAAAAACTGGCCTATTATAAAATCTCCTTTTCAGGTGTCGGATATTAAAACATAATGAACTTATTACAGAGTAAGTCAGCCCCACAATTAAGATTACACTAATTGTTTTAAAAATTGCTCTAATAATTGCTGAAAATATTAACCAAATTCCCCAAAATTTGCATTTTCTTCATATAACAAATTTTCCCAGTTTTAATCTCATTTAACTCAAAATGATTAACAGATTGATCGGGACCCAAACTAATAAATCAATATTGAATCAAATTTTCCTTTACACAATCTAGTACTCATTTATAAAATCAAAAATCATCTATTTTAATACGCCTTTTCCCCCAATACATTTTAAGAAAAGTTTTTTTGTCGATGTCGTTTAAAAATACTTAACTCCAAAATTTATTTTGTGTTTGTTGATTATCTAAACTGTTCCTTTATTATTTATTAAAATCCCTTAGCAAATCATCATTGCCATAAATTAGCTTTTCCAGTTGCGCAACGAGAGACCTCTATCAGTTGTAATTGGCCAAACATTACATTTACCGGATATAGCATCTCTATCTATCTATCTATCTATCTATCTATCTATCTATCTATCTATCTATCTATCTATCTATCTATCTATCTATCTATCTATCTATCTATCTATCTATCTATCTATCTATCTATCTATCTATCTATCTATCTATCTATCTATCTATCTATCTATCTATCTATCTATCTATCTATCTATCTATCTATCTATCTATCTATCTATCTATCTATCTATCTATCTATCTATCTATCTATCTATCTATCTATCTATCTATCTATCTATCTATCTATCTATCTATCTATCTATCTATCTATCTATCTATCCTGGTCATATCCCTCAAGAGGGGTGACCGACAGCAAGACAAACACATACACAAAAACAAGGAAAAGAAAAAGGAAAAAAGTAGCAAAAAACACACAAAAAATTACCATGGCCAACCAAAATGACAAACACCCAAACAAAATTAGCACCTCGGCACCCAATTTGATCATACTTTCGTCCTTTCAGATGAAACAGGACACAAGAAAGCAGCCATGTCACTCGGGTCAGGGTTCATTGTATTGTATTTTGATTGTATTAAAGCTACTAATGAGTACAACTAAAACAATCCCCCAAAATGATAAGAATAAGTGAAATATTCTTCTTATGGGGCACTATATTTTTGTGTCTTCCTTAGTTCCCTGCCCAGGATTTAACGGTGGCATCGGTAAGTACCCCAACTTCCTCTGTATTTCAACAAACGGCATCCCTGAAAAAAATCTGCCTCTCCCCAGTGATCTCTCAGGGAGGAAGAAGCATTACCTAAATCACGGTATGTCAGTTTCACGTGTAATGATCTTGGCCGACTTATGTAAGCCGGAGATTGTTGCAAGCGTGAAAGCAATTGATAAAAGTGCTTTTGTATCGAGACGTAACTCGATGCGCTTGTAACCGCATCTCATCAAAACAAATAAGCTTTACAAATTCGGCAACAATGGAAGAGAACAAAGCCAACAAGAATAATCATATGGACATAGCAATGTGGGATTCATGCTCGACATAAATGTGATTTAGGTGAGCGAACATGTCAAAAAAATGTGACATATGTTTTTGCAACCCCCAGGGATTCTCAGACAACAGCAAAACACAAAGGACGGCTGTTTACATCAAGCATGCATAGATGGAATATTAGACTCCTCTTTAGGAGGGTTATAGAACAAGCTTGCCTGTCTATATGTCTATTGTTCCAAAATGTAATAAAGTTATCGGATTTCATTCAAGTTTTTGACTGATTGTGTTGGAATAAGCTAAAGTTGGTAAAATTCCAGTTTTCCAACATACTAGTCAAGTCAAGTCAAGTCATTTTTATTTGTCTAGCCCTTAATCACAAAGAGTCTCAAAGGGCTGCACAGGTTATTGCAAACCACTGACTATTAATACAGCCTATTATTGCACCATCCCCTGATCTAAAACATACATGAGGGCAAGAAAAAACTCAAAAACCTCAACATGAGGAAAATGAAGAAACCTTGAGAAGCGACCGTACATATGGTAATCCCCCTTCCAAGGATGACCAGGCTGCAATGGATGTTGCAATAACAAATAATACACAGATATTTTCAACAAAAAATATAGGTTATTCATATGCTATAGAGTAGAAGTGTGTTTTAAGCTTAGATTTAAACAGTTCCACTGAGGTTGCAGATCAGATCTCAGGGGGAAGAGCGTTCCACAGCACCGGTGCCCGCATGGAGAACGCTCTCGAACCTGCGGAACTCTTCTTGGCTCTTGGGATCACTAGTAGACCAGCGTTTTCAGAACGAAAGCTCCGGAGCGGAACATAGGGGGAAATTAAATCTGAAAGAGGATAAGTCCATGCATGATTTTGTATAATACCAAGAGAACAAAAAGGTTTGTTGTAACGTGCCTGTAATTAACATGTGAGTACGAATAAATGTGAAAAAATAAAATAAAAATCTAAACTGAAGTTTGCTATGCACTGCAAAAAAAGTCAAATAGAGTTAAATGATTAGAATCTTTTTCCAACAGTGCATAGATTTGTTAGGTTTTAATATTAGTTTTCTTAACTTCCTAAAAAAATGTAAACTTAGGTAAAATACTTGGCCTTGGAGGTAGGCCGTCCGCCCCGAGACGGGGAGGTTGCTGGTTCGAGCCTCGGTCTGGTCATACCTAAGACTTACAATATTGGTAACCATTGCCTCCCTGCTTGGCACTCGGCATTATGGGTTGGAATTTTGGGGTTTGGTCACCTAATGACTGCGAATGAGATGTTGCAACACATTAGTTGGGAGTGAGCAAGGGGGCTGGGAATCCCCTCCTCTGTATCAATCTCCCAGAAAGAGTCAAAAATGTGAATGTGTTTTTGGTAATTTTAAGAATTATGGGGCATTTACGTTTTACTTAACTTTTATTTTTCTTAATTTCTTGGAAATTAGATAGAGATAGATAGATAGATAGATAGATAGATAGATAGATAGATAGATAGATAGATAGATAGATAGATAGATAGATAGATAGATAGATAGATAGATAGATAGATAGATAGATAGATAGATAGATAGATAGATAGATAGATAGATAGATAGATAGATAGATAGATAGATAGATAGATAGATAGATAGATAGATAGATAGATAGATAGATAGATAGATAGATAGATAGATAGATAGATAGATAGATACTTTATTCATCCCCGAAGGGAAATTCACATTTATTAAAAATAATACAGATAGTTTTTCTCAATTTAAGCTGCAAAGGATAAACTCTCAGACCAATTTAAATATATTTTGCCTATTGTATGATGTATTTTATGTTGTTGGGTTTTTGTTGTTTTCAAATTTAAAAAAATAATCACAATTTTTGAATTTCTGGATTTGCGTTTATATTGTAATATTTTCCTGAAATCATTCAAGCGACCTGATAACAACTTAAGTACATAAAAATGCTGTTTAACACTGAGTCATGGTTCCTCAGTAATGAATACTCCATACCCTGAAAATTTGTAACTGTATCTCTGACCCAAATGGAGGGCGTAAACTTAAAACATTGTAAACAGATGTAGGTCGCAATTGGGTTGCAGGACATAGTTTCAATTGCTCTTTGAGACTTTTAAGTGGGCGTGATTGAGAAAAATAACTATAAACTGACATTTATGGTCCTATATATTCATACACATTATTTTTGTGGCGTATTTAAAGCGATGTTTCCAAAGCTGCCATCTTCACATTCTCATCATATCAAGACAATTTCTAATTGTAATGACGTTTTTGACAGATTTTTCAATTGTAAGTAGGAATGTTTTGGCCATTGCAGCAGGAAGGGATTTGATATACCGGTTTTTCAGTCAATTTTCCACAAAAAAAGATGCAATACAGAAAGATATATCCTGAATCACTAGATAAATGTCAATCCCAAAGTTGTGTTCGATGTTAATCACCTCCATCTTTGTCAACTAACAAATCAGCGCTGTATATCTGGGATTCATTTTTGTCTGTACATTATCTTAATCATGATTGAGAGAAAAATACAGCAGACTTTGCGATACATAAAACCTAACTTACGATGTTTTCACTTTATGTTGTGGATTGTTTATTGTAAATAATATGCGAGTTAGTGCCTTGTAATAACGGATTCTTTGTCCTTTATTTATAAGATAAAGGTCCCAAGACTTGTAAAAGGGAGAAGCAAACACATTATAACTATGGAAATGAAGCTTGAAATGATCAATAAATACAAAGAGGGCACATGAATCATTAACCTCGCTAAGTTGCATGGTAGTAAGGGACGATTATTCTGAATACAGAGGAGATTCAAGCAACCAAGTTTTATAACCAGTTCCATTTTAATCCGCAATTAACGTCTCTCCCCTCGCTCCCTGAATCCACCCGTTACTCCACTGTACCGGCTCGTCACGTCACTCCTAAGGTAAATAAAATTTCAATTTTCCTTTACCTTTATATTTATTTATAATTGTATTCAATCATATGCATATATATTAAGCAACTTACTATATACTATTTTGTTATTTTCATATTTTCGCCTGAGGTACCAGGGCTTTGCATTGCGATACGTTTCTATCGCCTGCTATACAGAAATTTAACTTTCAGATCCCCCACCGCAGAACAATGTCATATATGTACACGGTGCACAGAGTAGATTTATTTGCTAACAATTTATTTCTATATATCAGTATTTGATAATAATAATTAATGAACAGACTTTGCGCTTGTTGTTTTGGGCAGGGTACCTATTAAACAATAGTGGGATGGACGGAGCTTTTCCAAGAAAAATGATATAAATCCAGGAAGGAAGTAGTGGGATATGGCACGATAAACAAAAGAGATAGGATCATCTTACAGGTAGAACATTTAAAATGTATATATTATTGTATTGACAAATGTACACATCTAGACCCTTACTGTCTTGTTTCCAGTATGCCCATATCTCTCTTTTTATGTATTACTGACATTTTTTCTCACAAATACAGTATCTGTGAAGTTATCAGTGGCGATCTGAATAAAAGATTGGGTGGAGAAGTGAAAGTGCCCCCACCTGAGCATCCTATTTGTTTCATTGTCATAGCCGAGCTCCCTCAGGCATCCACCTGTCCTGAATTTGAGGCGCAGCGATTGGCTCTTGTAAAGTTGATCTGCGTCAATCGCTCGCCAAAGATTTCAGATCTACGTTTGGAAATAGTACGAATGGATGTGACGGCTTGAAGGAATTACAATAAGATGTGGATGTTTTTTTTGTCCATTATTTTCTCCGTCATACAGGTAATTGTAAAATCGAGTTTTCATCCAAAATTATATTAACAATTTCAAAGTTTAATATTTCTTCTTTTTGTTTTTCAAAGATACACCACGTTTTGGCAACAGGTAACTACTACCTTCAGATTTATCAAAAAACTAATATAATAATAGTAATTATATCGACCCTACTGAGGATAAGTGGTACAGATAATGGATGGATAATTCTTAGTAGAATGGATAATAATACTCACAAATGATAATTATTATCATAACTATTAATTATAATATTATTTATGATTCTTATTGTAATAAAATTTGAGGAGTCATTTTAATATATAGAATCAAATTAAAATACAAAATACATGCTCTTATTTAGTCTTAATGTATGAATATTCTAAATATTACATTCGAATATAATTATAATAAGGAATACAGTTTTATACATGGCTTTACGGAACGAACATTTCTCCTTTTATTTAGGTAAACAATACATTAAATTAATTATTAAAATTATGATTATATCAAAAACTAATTTTCTAAATACAACTATAAATAATATAATCTGTTCAATAATTATCACTGTGCAATTTAAGGATTACCGTAATTTTAATTTAAAATTATTTTAGAATAGATGCATATAAAGTCTGAAAAGAAGAAATGTGTTTTTATTTAAGAGAAAATGAATGTAACCAAATATATCGGTATGTTCTTATTCTTTTGTTATTAAAGTCCTTATTACTCATTTTAAATAAAAGTTATCATTTTAAGGATCATAAAATATTCAGTGTTTCTAGGTGGTAAATTTGTCTGTTTTTTATAGTTCCTATTTGTCATAATATTATCAATTAAAACTTGGTGTACTTATTTTTGAATTGAAAAAAAGAGTATTTCTGAATAGATCTGTATACAATCTTACATATTAGTGTAAGAAGCTCAAAAATATTTACATGTGTTTAATTTGTCCGTTTTTTATAGGTTCATATTTATCATAAGATTATTAATTAAAATGTAATGCATTTATAATTGAATGGAATGAATTATTAATGTGACAGTTTTATTAAGTGATTTAATTTAGAAAATGACTAAACATTTTCATTTATGATTATCCTTAATGGGGTTATTTCTTTTATGATTTTCTTTAAGAATAAATCAGAAAGGAAGACATTTAAATATTTTTATATGTGCGAAATATTTTCCAAATATTTCACTTTCCAGGATGCAGCATTACGTCCGTGACCTCCCCTACAGCGTCCTCCCTGAATGTGAAATGGAGCGACAGTATCGGAGCTACGGTTTATTTACTGGACCTTCGCGTGGTCAACTCAACCACCATTGCACCTTTGGTGGTGATGTCCCACTCGCCCAGTACGCAACGGCTGGTCCAGGGCTTACGACCTGGCCACACTTACCTGGTCACACTCAAGGGCTTGGACGTCTCTTACGTTGTTGTCTGCACCAACACTTACCAAAGCACCACAGGTGAATACCGTTGCACCAGACCAGCAATACAGAGGTAACTCTTCTTACGAGCTTAATTGGTCCAGGATCGTGTTTGTAGCTCTTGTAACAAGTGTATTAATGCAAGGATTACCAATCAATTCTGAATATTTAATGTGGGCCATGCAAAAAATAAAGGTAGCGTTTCCCAGTGGTAAATTATAGTGTATATATGTATTCTGAAAGGTTTGGTTTTGCTCATCAACAAGTATCAAGCTTTTGGGAATTATTTCAGTATGATAAATAAGATGGCTGGAGTGGCTTTGATCAGATTTTTGGGTAAGTGTGAAGCACATTGTAAAGCGCTTTGGGAGGTCTTCAGTGACTTGAAAAGCACTATAGAAATGCAGATCATTTACCATTTATCATTTACTTCCTGCGACTGAAAATGTAAGAAATATATTACTGTCGTTTTTAAACAACACCTATATGGGGAGAGAATTGTCTCAAAAACAAATATACTCGCAATTTATCCAAGGTCGTAATATTATAGGGCTTGATAAATGCACATGCAGTATTAAAACTCGCATATAAATCACAGATATACTTGTGGGTCTGCAACACACATGATTCAAACCAGATTCTTTCTTTTAATGGTACTAGAGAAATTGGAAAGTTGGCTAGAAAATCCTTATAGAAAAAGGTGAACGAACTTTGTCTCTGTCATGAGTAGCAGACCACAACGTCATTGTAGTTTGCTAATATAAATAAATGAATGGCCTTTATTGTCATTATACACGTGTAAATTTTTTTTAGAAAAAATGTATTCCTTTTTATATTTGGTCACAGTATTCTATATAGTCTTCGAGTAAATAGTTGCCATATTTTTATCACTTAATAAGGGAGGATTTGCAACCATTAATAATGGAAGCAATCAGCTAAGGTTGACAGGTATGGGATCGAGAGATTGTTCCTGTACTTCCTGTACACTTCAAATTAAAATTGTTGTAACTTTAAATGAACAGACACACCCCAAACATTTACCTCACATTTTTAAAATGTTTGCCCATATTAATTTGCATGTAAGAACTGGACGAGCTGATGGGAGACCGCCTGGGAATACCAGGTTCTGTAAATGTGTAATTTGGTGCACTGTCTTTATGACCGTTAGAGTCGGTGAAAATGAATTTTCCCTAAGGGGACCAAATACATTTAATTAGAATAGATTATGCAGCCCTCAGGTAGGTTTTAGATCAAGGCATGGTGTAATAATAGTCTGTAGTGTGCAATAATCTGTGGTCTGTGCAGCCCTTTGAGACTCCTTGTGATTAAGGGCGTCACAAATAAATAAACATGACATGCTGACGGTAAGAAGTCACGTACACTTAGCGTTCTCTAGTGGTAGCCTTTGGGACTGATCGAGAACTGCATTTGCCCACATATAACAAAAAAGATTTTTGTTGCAAATAAAACTTGTCTTGCGTTTAGAGGTGCTCGTATCAAGAGTTACTGCTGTATTTTGAAGGCATTTCATGTAAATAACCTTTGATAACTTTCCTGCAGTGCCAGCGACGTCTCAGATCACATATTCCATTGCACTTACAAGTTCTTCCATAAAACTCGAGTGGTCAAGTGTGTTTGGGGCCGACAGCTACACCTTGTGTGCAGAGGAGTTGCTCAGTACTCCTGTAATTAAGTACAACCAGACCTTCACGACTTTGGCTGCCACAATGGACGGCTTGGAACCGTCAACCACCTACAACTGTTTCGTTTACGCCTCCAACATCGCTGGAAGGGGCACCAGTAGTAACATCAGGACGCTCACCACCCGTGAGTCTTCACATGATTTTATCTCCTTCACTACAAGCAACGGATATCCATTTGTGTTTTTCTTCAAAAGTGGTACAGCCGCCAACAGGCGTGACACTGGTCTCGACCGGGAGGAGCACGGCTCATGTGACGTGGGACCCGGTTGAGAAAATTCTGCTTTATCAAGTGACAGTCAGCGACAACGACAATCCCAGCAACACGCCCGTTATCCTGAGCACGTCGACCACAAGCACGGACATTACTGATCTGGAACCTTGCTCCAGTTACACCGTGGGGGTGTCATCGGTCAATATGTTTCTCATACCGGGGGAAGCATTCAACGTCACTCACACAACATCTAGTGAGTATCCGATTTTAGTTAACAGGAGTCAGGACTGAAAGTATGTGATCAAACAATACATATTCAATAGTGACTAGGGTTGCCCTAAAAAGAACATTTGAGGCCAAAACCGAAAACGTGAAACTCTTGGCTGAAAACCGAAAACAGAACTGCAAGGGCCACTAAGGGTGGTGTAGAAGCACAATTCTGAATCACATATTAGTACAGTGGTTCATTTCAAGAGGGGTTTGACACACAGGGAGTCAAGTATTGGGGTGACAGTCTCTAGAACACCAGAGGCAGTAATCGTGGTCCAAGAGGCAGTCGAGGAGTCGGTCATCCAGCAGGTAGTGATGGGCAACATTTGGGGCCAAAACCGAAAACGTGAAACTCTAGGCTGAAAACCCAAAACAAAACTGTAAGGGCCACTCAGGGTGGTGTAGAAGCACAATGCAGAATCACAGATTAGTACAGTTTAGTTTATTTCAGGAAAGATTTGGCACACAAGGAGTCACGTATTGGGATAACAGTATCTGGAACACCAGAGGCAGCAATCGTGGTCCAAGAGCCATAAGAGGAGTCGGTCAACCAGCAGGTAGTGATGTGCAAAACGAAATGCGGCTTTAAAGCTTGTGATGGGTAAGAGTTGGCGTGACAAATAAAGCGTGTTTCGTGACGTACCATCATGTGACTAGGAAAATGATGCCTCGTTTTTAGCCGAGTTCAGGTAGAGAAAGGGCTTGAATCCGGTGAAAATGCAAAAAGCGAGTAGGGATGTAAAATTACGGCTATTTATAGAAAAGCTCACTAAAAAGAGCCGACTCGGTCAGCTCCCAAACACATTTTTTAATGCATAACAATGTCCCCGGTTCGAGACCGGGTGGAAACATTTGTTGGCCTGGAGAGGGATGGACGCCACCAGGCTGTATAGCCATAGACACGCCACGGTGCCACTACTAAACTAGCTGTTAAAGGATACAACCACCCACCCATCACTTATTTCACACTGAAAGGTTTGGTTGTAGGGAAGCACCTAATGAAAATTTGGGGCTGAAAATAAGAACTGAAAATGAAATTATGAAGAAAAAAAATCTTAGCTCTTGTAACAAGTGTAACACAAAAAAATCAAAAATCAAAAAATAAAAATAATCAAAAATCATAAAATATAATACTGAAATTGGGGTCAGCTTATATACACATAAGACAAAATGAACACAAGGGGTCATAAGATAGGCATAGCCACCCAATGGCCCACGGCCATGCTGTGTCTTGATGCCCCCCTTGCCTGGTCATTTCTTCCTGTTCAGACAATATTCGTCATCTGGATCGTGTTTGACAGGGACCACATCTCATTTTATTGTGATTTGTCGCGCTTTATTGACTTTCTTCCAATAATAATGGGTTTCAAGAAAGTTAGGGTAAGGACATTTGGAAAACGGTGACAACAACTATCAAGTCAAAGGAGCAAATACTTGCGAAATACAAAAATGGTGCAAGAGTGTCTTTGATCAAAGCGCTGCTTAAAGGTACAGTAATTGGTTTGGATTCTTCTGGGGGGGGGGGTTTATCTTCATTACCGCTGTTTTAGTCTTTCATATCTACACCTTCAAATAATTGTCTTTGTCCAGGTACACGTTTTATTCATATTTTGGGTACTTATTTCTTTTAGCATCTAGCTATTTTAAAGCTGTTTTAGAGAGTCGACTTGTGTGCGAGTAAATACAGTATTTTTTACAATTTAAAGGTAAAATATAAAATGATAGATTACCTACCTGCATATTACAAGATGTTTATTTAAAATGTTTTAATGAATAAAGTATCATAAAACAACTTGACAAAGAAAGTAAAACTGTTGTGGGATATAAAATACAAAAAACACTAGTGAGTTTACTTTAAGTAGAGTGGCTGGTTATAATGTAAAATAAATAGCTTGTACATGTACGTTCTTCACTGTTCAACATTGGGCTTCGACTACCAGATTGTAACATTTTTCCCCATACAAAAATAATAGCATTTATTCTTATTGAATGTGAAAAAAAGATGAACTTAACAATGTCCCTTATTTGAATATGTAGACAATAAAAAATTAAACATAATAAAGATAAAAATACAAAACAATTTAGAAACATTTACTGTACCTTAGAGCAGCGTTTCGATAGCACATACTCTAACACCATTCTGGTATTTTGCAATCATTTCCTTCTTCAATTTGATTGTTTTACTCACCTCATTGTTTTCCTTCTGTCCTTCTGATCACTAAAACAAAGACAGAAAAAAAGCCATGGACTACTTTGGGACCAATTATCTTCGCCAAACAAGGCAATAAAGCACAAAAAATCACTCTCAATTCTAAATTTTGCAACCCGACTGGAGTAACCAAAATGGCAGCTAATCTCACTTGGCAACGTGTTCATTTGGCTGTGTTCGAATTTCCATTTTTTGTTCAAAACCGAAGAAAAGATCTTTGGGTCTAACAACATTTTCTTTAAATGTAGAGTCATCTGCCTACAGATGAACCTCTGTTCTTATTTTTTGGTTATCAGAGAGGTAGTCAACTTCTGAGCCTCTGTTTCTCCAAGAGGATCCAGATGACCTAGAAGGAACTAATGGCCCTCAATGGGCCCTGGATTGCCTCAAGGTCCAGTTGGAAGTAGCGGAGACTAGCACTGAAAAACTGAGACAGAGATGTCAGATCTTTAAACTTAACAGTTCTTAACGGTAACGGTTCTCGAATAACCGAGGCATTCAATTCTTTATCTGCTTTTAGCCATAAATCCAGTGACATCCATCACAGTGGACTACAGCTGCTCCGGTGGTTTGGTGACTGTAAGTTGGGATTTGGTATTTGGTGCCAACTTGTACCGGGCCACGGCGGTCGATGGCACTGGCGCCTCACTCAACTGCACGTCAGGCTCCGACAGCTGCCAGATCACCCTGCTAAAGTGCGGCGAGAAATACAGCGTACAGGTGACGGCCATCTCAGACGACTGCGAGAGCATGGCCAACACCTCCACCTTGTTTGAGACAGGTGAGTGATGGGCTTCTTATTTTACCTTCACACACGTTAAGCCAAAGCTTGACGTCATTGTCCGATAGTTCATCCCTTGGGATACTGCTTCCCTTTCCTCCTATTGTGTCTTTACTGGTTTCTCACAGTCACACCCTCTTATTAGTTCCCTCAGAGTGGATACCTAACACCATCAATTTTAGGTTCTTTATGTGCTATTGACACGAATAGGTTATCGTAAAGGTCAGTTATATCAGTCGAAGGAATTGCTTGAGGAAGTCGTCTAATGTCTTGTCAAAACTTCCCCTTTGTTAGCAGCAGATACTGATCATCATCATCCATTTTCAGTGCCCTGTGCCCCAGCTCACACCGTGACCAGCCACGACTGCTCCAGCAACGTGATCGTGTTCAGTTGGGAGGAGACCAACAACACATTTTATTACGTGGCCACGGCCGAGGACAATAACGGCCAAGTGACCGAGTGCCGCACGCAAGACAGTGCCTGCTTCTTCACCAACACGGGCTGTGGACAGTTCTACACGTACAGCGTGTACGCTGTCAGCTCTGGGTGCAACAGTGAAATAAGCCAACCTGAGTTTGTCCGGACTTGTGAGTGTAACGTCTTATTACTATCAATCAAAGATACCGTAGACATCCTTGATACAACAAAAATCGGTTCTGAGGTGGGAATCCTCATTTAAAATTGGCGAATGGCGGTGATAAAAAAAAAAAACTGGTAATGCATAGCTAATGCGTTCTGAACCCCTGATACAACAGGTAAAAACATTAAAATAACAAAATATTATATATTAAGTCCGATTTATTTGTAATATACATGTACGGTATATGATTAAATGTCATGATAAATAAATATACTTGTAAAGGAAAAATGTAATTCAATTTACATTTAGTGTGATGTGACTTGAGCTGGTTGAGTATCCATATCTACCATGTTAGTCTGGTGTGGCACAGGTTTTCGCTCAACAGTGCCATCTAGGGTTCAAATATAACACACTAGGGCTTTATAAGACGCAACTCTAGATATGTACAAACACCGCAAAGTCGGACTTTTCGCGCATGCAAGATAAGTTGTTGTTGATGGGGAAAATGCCGTAAAGAGGGGCTGAAAAAACATCTTATTCCACACCGTAAAGTAAAAACGTTCTAAGGCAATGTCAGCATATCCCGGTATACTATGTATTTCTATGCTGTATTTGTGTATTAACTGACCTGACTAACTCGTTCCTCTCTTCTAGCTCCTTGCGCCCCAACAAATGTCAGGACATCCGCAGAATGTCACTCAGATTCCCTGATCACGACGTGGGACTCGGCGGCAGGAGCTCTGTCCTACACGATCGAAGCGGAGGGCAATACGGGAGAAACCTACAACTGCACCTCATCGTCCAACAGCTGCGCAGTGACCGGCGTGCCTTGCGGGGAACATCTCACCGTTTGGATTGTCGCCTCCAATGACAACTGCTCCACCAACAAGGTTCTGGGGGAGGTGGCTGAGACTAGTAAGTCCCGAGAAGAAGTTGTTCAGTATACTTTGATTTAAACAGAAGGTGAGGTCTAACTTCTTGAATAAAATATTTAATCAGAGACAAGAGACATCAATTCAAAATCATGTGGAGAGTGTAATCGGCGGAAAAGTTCTGGCTCAGACGATCAACACCCCTTCTTTTATTAAAAGGAATTCAGATACAAAGTTTAGGGGGAGTGGGGTAAAAAGGCACTTTCCTAAATGCCAGTACGGGGGTATGAAAAGAGCACATCCCAGAAAGTCCAACACTCGTCATTAATTACAGGAAGCAATTACAGGCCAAAGATGGGTCACATCTTTTTAAGTTGAAAGAAGGTCAATACTTCTATTAACTTTAGGATCTTGCTTTAATATTTTTTTTGGTGGCAAATGAATAATGAATGTACAAAAATCCCAAGCAATTTCTTGAATTAATTTGACTTGAGATGGGTGGTCAACCGTCTTCAAGTCCAGTAACCTTTGAATTCAAGTGTGTCAGCGCCTTGCTCACAATCAGGGTTGGGTAGGGTTTCTTTAACTGGATTACTTTCAATTACTTTTGGATTACTCCAATACCAAATATGCTAATAAAAGACAAAATAAACTAAATATGAATACAATTACCAGCTCAGTAGCCTAGATGGTAGTGTGCCCGCTTTGAGACTGGGAGGTCGCTGGTTCGCGCCTCGGCCGACTCATACCTAATTGGTAAAATGGCAGCGCCCTCTGTTGGCTGCGGCTGCATCGGCTCGCTACAACGGGTCAGGTGTATCGACATTTCGTTCTGTGTACATTGTTACAAAGAATGACAATACAAAGGAAATTATTATTATTATTATTAATTATGACTCACAACACGTGGTAAGCTTTCTCTCCTGGCTTTGATCTCTTTGATCTCCGGCAAAACTAACATAAAATGCGACAGAAACAAAAGGAAAATAAATCCAAACAGCTTGCCAACATCATTTTTGCCGTTCTATGTATTCCGTTACTCCCTAAGCCTGCACAAAATTTAGTAATTTTATTCATATTTAGTTTCTTTTGTCTTTTATTAGCATATTTGGTGTAATTCAAGTAATTGAAAGTAATCCAGTTAAAGTAACCCTACCCAACCCTGCTCACAATTGAGGCGGATCAATGCAGCATCTGTCGTCAATAGGACTCTGTATCTGTATCAGTCTGTCGTGGTGAGGAAAGAACCAAAAGGCCAAGCTCTTGAATTACTAGATGTTCCACATCCCCACCCTCAACTAGGGGCATGAGTTGTAAATTGTGCTCTAAAGGATTCTGTAAACAAGCGGCCCATTTAGTATTTCCCTGCAAGATGTCAAGGCTCTTCCTAAGAAATAGGTTGATAAGCTCGGTCATTCGGGAAGGACTCAGAGTAAAGGTGCTGTCCATCCGCCTTAATACTAGCCAATTGAGGTTGCTCTAAATCTGGGCCTCCCTAGAGAGGTATTCCGGACATGTCCAACCAGAAGGAGGCCCCAAGGACAACCCAGGACATGCTGGAGACACTTTGTCTCTAGGTTAGCCTAGGAACGCTTTGGGATTCTGTTACATAACCCTGACGAAGAGCTGCCCCCACAACCAGACCCCAAATAGACAGAAGAAAATAAACAGATGAAAGAAAACGTGGATAACTGTGAATTTCCATACAGTTAAATTTAAGTCAATAATTGTTTCTGTTTCTCCAGTTCCTTGCACCCCCACAATTGAATCAGCCTCAGCCAACTGCAGCCAAAACTCAGCAACTATCACCTGGGCGACAAGCATCGGAGCCATATTTTACATGGCGCTGGTGGAAGATTCAGACGGGAATTTGTTTCACTGTATCTCAACTGCCAGTGATTGCTTGGTGACAGCCTTGACCTGCGGACAAAATTACACAGCCCATGTTATCGGTGCTAATCTTAAATGTAACAGCAGTGACAGTGACCGGATCACATTTGCCACTGGTAAAGATAATTTACTGAACCGTACCGAATGTGACAAACATATTTACAAGTTTGTTGTCTTCTCCTTAGCACCGTGTCCTCCTCACACCATTGAAGCTTTCCGAGACTGTGATGCCAACCACGCTCTTATCGTCTGGCAGAACCACCAATCCACAAGCCACTACACAGCGACCATGGAAGATCAGAGCGGTGCCCTACTAAGCTGCACTAGTGACACTGTGAACAACTGCAAAATCCCTGATCTGCCCTGTGGGATGAGCTACAACGTTACGGTTACAAACAGTGATGGAATCTGCTCTTCTACCTCCACGGCTATTAGCATGGACTCCGGTACTACTGCGGTGACATATTGAGCACTGTGTCCAAAAAACCCGAAGTCATATGTGATGTCGTCTTTTGCTAGTACCATGTGGCCCGACAAATGCTCAGGCAATCATTAATTGCCAATCCGGCGAGACGATTTCAACCTGGAGCATCCCTGTGCCCGCGGACAGCTACGTGGTCACCATTTCCAATGGAGTGGGCCAACTTCTTTACTGCAACTCAACTGAGACTCAATGCACCAGCGGAGACTTGGCTTGTGGCAGCACTTATTCAGTGACTGTTGTGGCCATCACCGGGTCGTGTTATAGTATGCCCAGCACAGAATTCTTCGTGCAAACATGTAAGTGTTTATTGGTGCAGTTTAAAATGTCCAGCACACCGTGGATGACTAATTAGCATGTTAGTTCAGAGGGTTATATTCAGACTACAGGCCTCCCTGTGTGGAGTTTTAATGTTCTCACTATCCATGGGCATTTCCGTTGGGCATGGTGGGTTGATTCGCAACTCCAAATTGTACCTAGGTACAAAAGTGGTTGGCTGTCTTTGTGTATCCTGGGAATGACTAGCAAACCAGTCCAGGGTGTCCCCTCCCCATTGCCAAATTCTATTGGGATGGGTTTCCGCTTCACTGCAACCCTCGTGAAGGGAAGCAATTGCAAAATGAATGAAAAAGGATGAAAACTATTGTTTTAAAATTATTATACTAAATAAAGACTCGACATGGCTTGCAGTTGACCAAAAAAAATCCCAGAGATTATTCTCTTTCATTACGTAATTCTTATAGAATCGACATTAGGAACAACAATCTCGTGCATGCGGCACAACATTTGAGCAGTGTGATTATGCAGTTCTTATTTGTTTGTTTATTTCGTTCCTTGGGTCTTTTATATAACACATCATTTTCAGATATGTCCTATAGAGTGCATGCAGTAGACAGTGATCCAACACGACATACCCTCTTTTGATGATTTAGAATCATTTTGATAGTCTTTCTCAGGTGTCCCTATCCAATCACCCAAGTTGTTCCAGGCCAGTTGAATGATCCAACATCCTTACCAGATATTTCCTGTAGAGTTCATGCAGAATTGACTCTGTTCCTCTACAATATTATAAAATCATAAATATAGGGCTAGGTTCACACTGCAGAGCTTAATGCTCAATTCAGATTTTTGGGTAAAATCCAATGTTTTTGTGAAGTCGTTCACATTTACAACTAAATGCGACTTGTGTCTAATCGCCTGTTTGAACTCCACAAGTGTCCCGCATGCGCAGAAGAGGACATGTAACATCACATGCAATGTGCTCAGTGCATGCGGAGGTACTCATGGATGGTAACACTGGAGCGTTGTCCCCCAAATATCAATCAAGTCCAAACCCACTTTTTCCTCTAGTGCACAGGTGTCAAACAGGCGGCCCTCTCTTTCTCTCTCTGTGTCTTTTTAACTTCTTTTGCTCTAACTTCCTTTTTTCCTTTTCTCTTTTCTCTTTTTCTCTTCCTACCCTTCGCGCTTTCTTTTTTCTTTTCTCTCCTTCTGTCTTACTATTTCTATTTGGATTTCTTTCTTCCTCTCTTCTTTCTTTCACCCTCTCTCACGAAATCTCTTTTTATCTCTTTTTTTTCTCACGCTCTCTCCCTCTCTTTCTTTCTTTGTCCCGCCATCTCTCCTTTTCCCTCACTCTTTCTCTTATTTCTTTATTTCTCTTTTTTTTTCTCTTTAATCTACTAGTCCGGCCTCCGACAGAATGTTTGTTCTATTGCGTGGCCCCTGAGTTAAAATGAGTTTGATACCCCTGCTCTAGTGAATGCTCTCTTTGTTTTCGTCCACAATGGTTGTTGATTTTTTCCTCCTGCAACTTTGAATTGAGTATTAATTATTTAATATTAAAAAATATAAGCAGCATCATCAAAACAACTTCAATAATTTCAAACAGTGTTTGGAAGAATAAAAAAACTTTTAATTGTAAAAAAATAATTAAAAATAGTAACACTTAAAAGATACCAAAAATTCCAAAATAAAAAGTATACAAAATCTGGTGAAAAATTAAAAGAAACTAATAAATACAAAAAATGGAAACATAGTTTGAAAAATTAAAAACAAGTCTTAAATAAAACATTACAAACATTGTTTTTTAAAATGGAGTCCTAATGCAATGTGTATTGTACAATGTGATACTCAAAATTTCGGAACAAAAAAGTTTTCCCCCAGTGATATAGGATCCAGTAACAGCATTGTTACAAAAATACCGATGCCAAACATTGCCGAGGTTCAGTTCATCTCTGAAGAGTGGGATGACGCTGTGCGCAAAAAAACAACGGCAAGCAGATAATAAAGTTGCTGCATCTGAGTCAAATCAGAGGGCTTATCTTGGTACTGGTAACCATGGATACCAGTATTATCTGTTTCATGTGGGGGAGCAAACCTCTACCCCAAAAAACAGCCTGGATAGGGATGTTAACCGCCATGCTGTACTTGCCCAAGACACACCACAGGTGTAGTGCCAGGCGGAAAAGGGATATGTGAGCTATGAACCTAAAATTTGTCTTTCTCAAGTGTCTTGTCATATTCCCAGAGTTTTCCTCCACAATATTCCCCCCGTTGATGATTTACAATAATCAGTTTTTCTCAAGCTTTCCAATCACCCAAGATGCCCCAGGCCTTTTATGTAATACAATATCCTTTCAATATGTGTCCTGCAACGTTCATGCGGAGTTGATCTGTTCCTTCACAATAATACATGTGATTTATCCCTGAGGTTGCCGTTCAAACGTTTTTCGTCTCACAATGTTTTTTCCCGCCATCAGGGCCTTGTCCCCCAACATCGGTCACGGCTTCGAACGCCTGCGCACCGAATCCTGTTCTCGTTTCTTGGGTGTCAAGTGACAGCGCCGACTCTTACACCGCAATGGCAGTGAGTGGCACCGGCCATTCATCTGTATGCCACACCAACACCACACTGTGCGAATTTTATGGTCTTATGTGTGGGGAAGTTTACAACATCACTGTGGCGGGGGTGGACAAAAACTGCACAGGTGTCCAAGGAGATGCCGTGCTGCTGTACACAGGTGACCATCACGCTCTCCCTTCCTTGGTATTCAAAGCGACGGCAGTCAACGAGTTTTCCTTTCAGAGCCGTGTGTCCCGGTCGGCATATTGAGCCAGGTGGACTGCGTGTCCGGCATCTCACACGTGTTCTGGAACCCCGACCCGAACGCCCTGAGCTACACCGTGACCGCCACCAGCATGACGGAAACGGTCACCTGCGTTAGCCCAGACTCCAACTGTACACTCACAAGTCTGCTCTGTGACCACGCTTACGAGCTTTCAGTGACGGCCACCGACAACTTGTGTGTCAGCGGAGAAAGCGCCCCCATCTGGCAAGCACCAGGTGACAAGCAGTCGCTATTCAAATTGCTTGAACATAAACATATTTACTGAATTTTGTCATTTATTGAATTCAATTCTGAAATGTTTATCTTATTTTGGAAGCTCCATTTACATCCATTTGGACCTCATCATTACGCCTCTTGTTTTTTCTCAGTGCCGTGTGCACCAGTGGATGTCATCCCCACTTTGTCTTGTGGCACCAACGACTTAATGGTCAGCTGGAGTAATTCTTCTTGGCTGTTCAACTACACCGTCATGGCCACTCCCATTTCTGAAAACGTCACATCGGCCACCTGCCACACCAACACCACAGAGTGCAGCCTGAGTGGCCTTGAATGTGGGACCGCTTACAGTGTGTCGGTAAAAGGTTGCTATGGAGATTGTTATGGACCCTATAGCACCCCGCAGACCATTATGACAGGTATTCAGATACAAGATTTGTAGTGGGTAAAAAACATAGTCAACCCCCAATTGTGCGAGTGGACACATCCTTTAGTGTCAGACTTTAGTGTCAATGTCTCCCTAATTAAACAAGTACATGTCCCACTTATCTGAGCTTTGATAGAGAGCACTTAGATGATGCAGAAGAGGACTTAAATCCTTCTTAAACCAGTACAGTTCCGGGCCCCTCAGAAGTTTGCTAGTGAGCACTTGGATGAGCTCTGCGCTACTGGTAGATTAAATCGAAGTAGTTTTGTGTAAATGTCTCATGTTTGGAGCAGAAATAATACTAGATTGCATTCAAAGAACACCATACCTACTACGAAAGGATGGAAACATCATTCGTTGGGGCTGTTTTGAGGTCATGTAATGTAAGAGCATTTATGTTTTCCACCCAAAAATCTGTTCATGTGAAAGTCACAGCAAGGTGCCTTTAGAATACCAACTATCCACTATGGTCTTCTGTTGAGCACTTATCAAAACTCATAAGATTGCCAAATTTGGGAGTGTGTCACTACTCACATCTTTGCAAAGATATCTTTCTGGTAAAATAAAATGAATTTCCTGAAACTTATGCTCTTTCGACGGATTTCTTTGCCTCGTAAAATATAAAAAAATTATTATAGAGAATACATCGAAATGAATAAAATCATTTGCGTGTCGCAAGAATTTACTAAGGCTCTTCAGCTGCTATTTCATAGACATTGTATGTTGTTTGGCCTTAATTTTGCTAATTGCACTCACTTGAGTACTGAACCATTTTTTTTACTACTACTTTTGTCATACTGAATTAAAATTCGGTACCTCTTTCATTTTTTTAAGTGAGAAAACGTTGCACAATCAGTAGTTGACTAAATGCTTTCCCATTGTAGTAGTGAACAAGTCCCTAAAGTCGAATGAGTTCAGTCACTTTTCCTCCTTGTTTTTTCAGCACCATGTGCACCTCAGAACTTGGAGGCAACGACAGACTGTAGCGATAACTCCATTTGGACCTCTTGGACCGCTTCTAAGGGTGCTACCTCCTATACCGCGACTGTAACCGGACCTAACGGATTGGTTGAACCCTGTTCTACGCCAGACCTCACCTGTTCTTTTAGTACGCTACAGTGTTCAACCCAATACAGTATCATTGTGACGGCCCAGGACGACAACTGCAGTAGCACTCAAGCTCAGATGACAATAACCACCGGTACTTTTAAAAATTGAGAAACTTACTACGATCAATTTTCTTGAAAACAACCGTTATCCTCCTGGGACTTATTTCAGGTCCGTGTGACCCCAGCAATGTGAGCGCGGTCCTCCAGTGCAACTCTGACGGGGCAACGGTGTCCTGGCAGGCCAGTGCCGGGGCCATGGCGTATCACGTGTTGGCTCACGGCTGGGAACATCAAACATCCTGCTGGAACGCTTCTACTTCCTGTTTGTTGGACGGGTTGCAGTGCGGGGCAATGTACAACATAACCGTGCTGGCTGAGGGTCAAGAGTGTAACAGCACAGGAAGCAATAAAATCATGTTGACGACAGGTAGTGGAAACATAATTTCTAGTAAAAAATTGATGATCCCGGCTGACTTGTTTTCCCAAAATGCATAGAGTGGACACCTGGCAACCCCGTCTTACAACGTTTTCACTTGGTGGTGTGACAAAAGATGGCTTTTTCGGCCCCTCTCTTACGTTATTTTAACCACAATACGACATCAACAACAAATAACCAATGCTGCCTGGTGGACAATTTTTTTCCTACAGTAGACCCCCGGTCTATGGCGTTCATGCCTTATGATATTTTCACACTATAGTATGGAAGAAGAAGGGTTTTTTGCAACTCGTTATGGGATTTTTCTCACCATACAAATACTTTCGCATGCCTAAAAACCAACAGAATTATTTGCGATGCTTGTGCGTATGAAGAATTACGTCTCTAAGACGCCTTTCAGTTATTGGTCAAGGTCATTTAAAATGCTGGTCTGCTATTGTTGTGCGTCATGGCATCATGAAAATGCCGATCTTCTTTTGGCTGGACTAACTCCCAAAGTGCCTTTCAGTTCATTCAGTTCAGAATCTCATGTTTTTAGTTAACACTTTGCGAGTTGACGATACAATACTGTATTTTTTGTACTGTTAATAATAACTATGGATCCCAAGGCTTTCAGTGATGCTAAAGGGGGAAGCAAACATGATATGTTTTCATGGTTATCATTCCAGCATTTATTATGACTCGTACCAATTGCAAAGAGCCATCTTAGAGACACAGTCACAAACACTGAGAATTTGACATTCTATACATTTTTGGGCACGCAAAATCATTTTTGGATGTCGTATAGTGGGGAAAATGCCCTGAAGAGTGTGAGGTGTCTGAAGAGTGACCCCAAAAACATCTTATTTCACACTGTTATGAAAATGTCCTAAGGTGGAAGATACCGGGGGTATACAGTAAGACCTTCCGCTTCAACCACCTAGCTTCTAACAACTACAAACCTCTAGCCTTATTTGCAGCCGATGGCCTGAAACAAGGCAGCTATGGAACACACAAATATATGCTAAGTTGCTAACCCTCACTGAAAAATAAAACCTGAATTTTATCCATTCTCAGCTCCATGCTCACCATACGTTGAGGACAGCATCCAAATCTGTGGAACCGATGACGCCTCGGTGTCCTGGATGGCAATGGCTGATGCTACAGGCTACATTGTTAGCGCCATGGCAACTAGCGGTCACTCGGTCACCTGCACTACCACTAACACGGTGTGCACACTGGCAGATTTAGAATGTGGGGAAACCTACACTGCCACCATTGTGGCTCAGGGAAGCCAATGTGACAGTCCACCTGGAACAAGCGCTGACATCACCGCCGGTAGGTTCAAGTTTGTGTTTCCTTTGTGGAGCTGACACTGTGGTACTTCTTCCCACCGGCTAAATTCATTTCAGGATTGTCATTGTGGCTCAAATTGCTCTTGTGACGAGAACACTTTCCCAACATGAAATAATAATTAATTCCCATCCTCCCATATGCAAACAAGTGAACGCTAAATAGCTATAAAACATATTTTACTGTTCGCTGAAAACTCCTTCAAATAGTGATTTAAAAAAAATACAGTAAAAAGGTAAATGTAACGAGATTGACAAAATAAAATGCAATTTATTACTAGCCCAGTAACGAATGTGTGTGCGTGATGCGGATAAGGGGCGGGCGGGCGGATGCATGGGTCATGGAGATCGCATACCTGTCAATTCATGAGGTTCCCTCGTATTTTACATGTTTTAGATAACTTAAAATTGTGTATGCTGTGTATAAAAAAAATTAAACTGAGAATTAAAAAAAATAAATGAGACCTATCTCGTCCACAACGTCATTGAGGATTGCTAATATTGTCTTGATATAATACATAGTCTGTCTTGATGTGAGTAGGCGCCACCTTGTATTTGTAAAGTTTATTTTTGCTGAATAAGGAATATTCGCAATTATCAGTAAGGGTAAGGGTTAGCAATTGGCGGAAGTTGACAGGTATGAGATCGAGAGACTGATGATGTTAAGTATCCCTTACTGTACACTTATAAAGAAAGTTACCATAAGTTTATATGAACGTACATGCAAAACAAATTTGCATTTAGTAGTTTGCACGCACAAACTGGACGAGATGATGCTGGTGGTAAGCAGTCATAAACGTTCTCGAGCAGTCTCTGGTGTCCTTTAGGTTTCGCAGTCCTTTGGGACTTGTATACTGAAATTCCCGTGTTTAGAGGTGCTCATACAAAGAGGTACAACTGTATCCATCTTTGTTGTTTCTTTTTGGTTTGCAGTTCCCTGCCCCCCAGCTGACGTTACAAATCAGTACATGTGTGGCAACAACACTGCCGTGTTGAGTTGGAGTGACGTTGTTGGGCGTCTCAGCTTCCAAGCTGATATAGTCGGATATGGCTACCAGCAAAGCTGCAGGACCAATGGCACAAGTTGTGTAGTTCTTGATCTTCCATGTGGCCAGGATCTCAATGTTACTGTGCAAGCTGAGGGGGAACAATGCAGCAGTGACCCTAGTGTCTATCACTCACTACAAACAGGTAACACATTTGAACTAAGACCAAAGATACAAAAGGCTTGAGTGACAATGGTTTCAGTGTTGATCAAACTAAGAAGATTGAGTACTATCTTATCTGCTGAAGAAATATGGACCTCTTAAGAACATTCTTCCTAAGGGTGTGATTCGTTTTCCAAATTGGTTCTGAATTACAGTAGACCCCCAGGATACAACACTAATCTGTTCTAAGGTGAAGGTCGTAAAGTGAAATTGATGTATAGCAGGTGATTAGGTAATGGGTCCTGAATTCCCGGTTTCAATGGTTATCATAGTTTTTCTTCTACCTTTAGCATCACTGCAATTATTTGTACCCATAGCAGATAAATACAGTACAAAAAATACAGTATTATATTGTCGACTCACAAACTCTTTACGAAACAGTACAGTGAGGTGAATGCTGTAAAGAGGACAGCAAAAACGTCTTATTCCAAGTCGTTAAGTGAATACCTAGTGAGGCAGGGATGACTTATCCCTGGGGGTCTACTGTATTTCTAGATAGTTTATGACCAGAGGTGACCAGAAAGGAAGAGAACTGCTGTCTTTGTAACTGTCAAGGCAACAGAAAATGTACCTAGGAGCCAGGAAGGACAACACTGTTGAAATTATTCATAAAGATTTTTAGGAATTTTTTTGTCAAGAACTGCTAAGTCAACCTGATCAACTAAAGAAAGTAATTCCGCTTTCTGTGACTCATCATTTGCCCGTTTCACTATAGCCCCGTGCGCTCCAGTAAACGTGAGTGCCACACTGGTATGTTTGAATCACTCGGCTCTGGTATCCTGGGCGGGAAGCTACAATGCTGTGGAATACACGGTGACCTCCACCAGCCAGAATGGACACACGCTCCAATGTCATTCCAACACGACCAGTTGCCAACTCTCACACATCAACTGTGGAGAAACGTACAACATCACTGTAACACCGCACTCTGAGTCGTGTGCAGGAACACCGAGTGAAGTTTTCAGCTTCAGTGCAGGTGTGTGACTATTAGGTCTATAACTAACAACTATTTGAATAGTCGACGAGTAAAACCATTAGTCCATTAGTCGAATGATAGGATAATTATTTATTTTTTTCTTAAATGTTGTATGAAATTTATTCAAAAACGATAATATTTTATTATATATTATATTATATTATATACCAGAGCCATGTCCCCCTAGTGGGAGGTGGCTAGAGTCTTTCTCTGACTCTTTCTGGGAAATCGATACAGAGGAGGGGATTCCCAGCCCCCTCACCCAACCGAACTGAAGTGTTAGGAGTCATTAGGTGACCAAACCCCCCAATTCCAACCGCTAATGCCAAGCGCCAAGCAGGGAGGCAATGAGTACCAATGTTGTAAGCCTTAGGTATGACCCAGCCGAGGCTTGAACCAGCGACCTCCCAGTCTCAGGGCGGGCGCCCTACCCCAAGGCCACCGAGCAGGAAAACGATAATAAACACAAGAAAATGGGTGCGATGGAAAATACATCTTTTAATGAACATACTGCGGATTCATACAAACTTAAATAACAAATCAAAAGCCAATAAGGCTCAGTCAATAGAGACATAACTCCATAAATAAAAAAACCTCAGTCCATTTTAAGGGACATGCAAATAAATAGATAGATAGATAGATAGATAGATAGATAGATAGATAGATAGATAGATAGATAGATAGATAGATAGATAGATAGATAGATAGATAGATAGATAGATAGATAGATAGATAGATAGATAGATAGATAGATAGATAGATAGATAGATAGATAGATAGATAGATAGATAGATAGATAGATAGATAGATAGATAGATAGATAGATAGATAGATAGATAGATAGATAGATAGATAGATACTTTATTCATCCCCGAAGGGAAATTCACATTTCCAGCAGCATCCCTGAGCTGAGAACAATACAATAATAAAGCAAAAATAATACAATATACAAATACCCAATGTGACGTGCAAATGATACATTAAAATCAAATTTATCCCTGCAAACTGGTGCTTTTCAATTATTTCCTGTCACCAATATCACATGTGAGAAAAGACAACTCAATTCCATTGTTCTTATTCTACTTTTGCAGGCCTTTGCCCTCCTAGCGTAGTGACCATGTCACCCCCGTGTGATGACAACAACACGGTTTCTTGGTCAGGCGTAACTGGCGCCGAAATATACATAGCTATTGCCACGGCCGAAGACGGACACAAGCACAACTGCAGCTCCAACGTTTCCACCTGGTGCCACTTCACCGACCTCCACTGTGGCCAAAATTATACCGTCACCGTGGTGACCGTGGATCGGGGTTGCCAGAGCCAGCCGAGTGTTGCCGTGCAAGTGACGACGGGTGTGTCGAGTAACTTCTTGCATCCTTTCAAATAGCTGTACACTTGTGTGTGACTAACTTCCAGTTTATGTTATGCTAGCTTTGTGTCCGCCTGCTAACTTGCTGGGCGAGGTCGCCTGTGACACAAATGCGGTGACCATCTCATGGGACCCTAGTCCGGTCCCTGGGGTTTCTTACGTCTTGAAATACGAGAAGCTCTCCGGGACAGTTGCTCTGTCGTCGTTGACAACTTCAGAAACCTCACACACATTTGTTGACCTACAATGTGGACAACTATATGCGTTCTACATATCATTCCTGAATGGGGCTTGCCACAGCAGCTACAGCCCTTCGATGTATTTAAGCACAGGTATGGAACGTTAAAAGCAGGGGTCTCAAACTAAATAGCTATAATAACTAGCTATAATGCAAGTCAAAACAAATACAGTGACATGTTTTATAACCAGAGAGCAAAGTTACATTAAACTTGAGTCTTCCTCAACACATATATTTCACCTGTCTCACTCTTTCCCTCACTGTTTGGGCTCCCCCCCTGGCAGCAGTTAGAAAAAAATGAAATGAAATGATTAGCATTTATATAGCGCTTTCTTAAGTCAATGAAGACTTCCCAAAACGCTTTACAATAAATTGACTGCATCATTGCACAAGCCGCAGGGTTGAAAGCTTGTGACAAAAGTCACGGCTTATAAACCGGAATTTACGGTAGGTGATGAATCGAATCAGCTAATTTGTTGAAATTAGTCTGTGATTCGTAGTTGTGCTTACATGCCCTGAGACAAGAAGGAAAGTAGCTAACAAGACATGTTGCAGGGGAGATATACATTGATTTAAAAGCCTTTTCCCTGTGTCTCCTTCTTTTCTGCTTTCAACCAAAACTGCCATTTTAAGACCACATTTGCAATGAAATGGTCCTAATTTGGAGCCATGCCTAAATAGAGCATAAATGAAGCTCATCTAAATCAAACTTGCAGGTTTTGAACTATCATTAAACCTTCATATTGAGGCCATGGGCCAAAAATCATAGATCTGCAGGCCCCTTGTTTACGGCTACCCCAGGATCAATAATTGTCTCCTTTTCACCAAATGTTGTCCTTTCCATTCTCAGCTCCCTGCCAGCCAGCAAATTTCAACGCTCACGTAGACTGTGGTACGAACAAAGGCAACTTCTCCTGGGACGAGAGCAACGGGGCAGCTTTTTACACGGTGGAGGTGACTGGGGAGCACGGCCACGTGGCCTCCTGCAATTCCAACGACACTTCCTGCGCCGTCAAGCTTCACTGTGGACGCTCGTATTCGGCCTCTCTGGTGGCATCCACCGAGAGCTGCAACAGCACAAAACACGCTGACATATTATTTGATTCTGGTAAGGAGAGACTCAATGATTATTCTAAAGTCATTTTCAAAACCTCATTGACTGTATGCGGTTGGATAACAATGCCACTGTTTAGCTTTTAACTAGAGTTGACAGAAAATGGGTCTAGACCGGCTGCTGTTCACAGCTTCAAACAAATCTTTCGATATAATTCTTTTGATGTTCTTCATGAGGAACGTTATGTGTATGTATATAAAGATCATCAACTCATTGATTCAATCTCTTTCCCTTAGCTCCATGTCTCCCAGAGGATGTCGATGCTGTAATGGACTGTTCCACCAACGTGATGAATGTGAGTTGGTCACAGACCCCCGGTACGGACAACTACACAGCCTGGGCCATCAGCTTGGACGGACACAGGGCTTCTTGCAATACCACAGACAACAATTGCTCCATCCTTGATCTGTACTGCGGCCATGTCTATGAGGTGGCGGTCACCTCATCCTCTGTTGTGTGCGATATCATCGCTGGTTCAGACTACAAGGTTCAAGCCGGTGAGTTGCACTTAGCCGGAAGAAGAGAACATAAAAAAATGATCGGTTTTGTGTTTTTTCTTGTAGCTCCATGTAAACCGGAGAACGTCGCCGGAGCTCTTAACTGCAGCTCCAATATTGTAATGGTGACTTGGGATCAAGTTAGCTCACAGGCTCAGAACTTCACTGTTGAATCCACGACCACCCTGGGCATTGCTTCTACTTGTGAAACTGATGAGGGCCACTGCTCCTTCTTGGATCTTAGCTGCGGTCAACTTTACACTTTCTCGGTAACGGGTCACACTAACGTCTGCATGAGTGAGATGAGCGACCCCGTACAGATGCAAACTGGTACGGTCATTTGAGAATTATTCAATGTTATGCGACCGTGACTTCTGTACAAATTCAGTCCTCTTTTGTTCTCTAGCACCTTGCCCCCCTGGCGAGGTGTCCACATTGCTAAATTGTACCAGCCGCAACGCTCTGGTCAACTGGGATTCAGCTGCTGCTGCCTCCGCTTACATTGTTCTTGCAAGCTCCACCGACGGACACAACTCTTCCTGCAGTGACATTGGGACGTCATGTGAACTTGCCAACCTGGTTTGCGGAAAGAACTACTCGGTTGTGGTGGAATCAATGAGCACTGACTGTGCTGGTCCGACTACTACTCCAGTCCTGTTTGCTACTGGTAAGCTCAACAGAATAGAATAGTCTTTACTATCACGGATGAGAATGTTGAGTACATTGTTCACAACAAGATTAGACATGGCACTCCAGGATAAAATAAAAAAGAACCTGCGATTGATTCGTAATATTTACAAGTTAGTGCTTGTTGGCTGCCCTTTATGGTAAGTGCATCAGAACAACAGTGTAAAGAAAAAAAGTCCAATGACATTGCAACCCATCCGTTCATCTGCATCGCTTATCTTCAGTTGGGTCGCTGGGGTGCTTGAACCCAACCCAGCCATCTTCTGGTAATGGTTGCCAGCCAGTCACAGGGCACACAGAGAAAGACAACTCATTTACTGATTCACACCTAAGGACAATTTGCACTGGCCAATAAACCTGACATCCATGTTTTTGGAATGTGGGAGAAAACCTATGCAGGCACGGAGAGAACGTGCAAACTCCACACAGGGTAGCTGGAATTGAACCCTGGAGCTCTGCACCATGCGGCTGCACGCTAATCACCCAGCAGAATTTAGCAAAATACAACTGTAAAGAAATTAAATAATAATACAAATATCTCAATACATTGGTAAGATATTTTTTTCACAGTTTTGACTATTAAAATAATTATATTAATTTACTAATTATTATAATTGAGTAAGAAAAAGATTTTAATGAAAAACAATAATAATATTTCTTGTTTTACAAAAAATACAGTAAAAATAAAAATTAGAACAAGATAAATAATTTAAAAATGTAGAATTCCAGGTTTGATTAATCACACATTAAGGCTTCAGCAGTTTCAATCATTTCAGCCGCTTATCCTTTGATTTCAAAAGCGTGCATGCAAAACAAACAGGTAGAATAAGCCTTCGTTTATCACGTTTGATGGGCAGAAAAGACTACCGCACAATGCAAAAGTCTGCGATGTAGCCAACCTCCCATTTTTGCAGGAATTGTCAACTTTGGATAATGGATCGCTGCTGCACAGATGCTGTTCCTTTGAAGTAGAAGGAACGAAATAAAAGCGTGACACAAACTCGCTCTCTTGGCCCCCGCTCTCAGGAATAGTCCATTGAGGTTAATTGGTCGGTGCCAAAAGTGCAGTTCAGAGTGGCACGCCCTGGCGATCTGAACCCCAAAAAATTTGCTCTGCTTTCAGTAATAGCCAACCGGAGATAATGAATGGCAACCACAACCGTATATTTTATTTAAGGCATGCCAGAAAGGCACGCCTCCCGACAAAAGTGCCTTCTGCTGGTTCCTGCTTGCAGCAGTATCCGATCCAGGACAATGGACTGCGGTCGTACCAGTGCAGTTCGTATTAGGCGGAAATAACGGTAAAAATGATCCGCCAGGCCCAACAAAAGTGGCACAATGACAAGGATCAGCGGTCTGAACCGAAAATAAACACGCTTTTCCGGCTCCTGCATTCAGCAGTAATCGACGAGGTATAATGGATTCCGGCCAAAACTGCATTTTATTTTAGGTTGGCCAGAATAGCACATCTCCCTAAAAAGTGCCTTTGCTTGTCCTCGCTCGCATGGGATTGGGGATAATGGATTCCTGCCACACAAATGCAGTTCACTTTTAGGTAGACAAAACGGTGAAAAAGCTACCAGGCACGACAAAAATGCGCTCTGCCTGTCCCCACTCACAGCAATATTATATCAGCAATAATGGATCGCGCGGAGTACGAAGCGCGAAATAGGATATACAGTATTAATTTCTTCTGTTTTGTACTGTTTAGCAACCAGTTGAAACAGTTTTCCTTCTCTTTGCAGATCCTTGTGTTCCCACGATCATCTCCGTAGACTACAGCCCCAGTGACACAGAGGTGATGTGGACCACAGCTGACGGAGCCAGTTCTTACTCAGCGTGGGTCGGAAACAACGGAGGTAGTGTGGACTCGTGTAACAGCACGGGAACCAGCTGCCATTTTAGTGGCCTGCAGTGTGGTCAGATGTACCACGTCACCGTGACAGCACACAACCAGGCCTGTGAGAGTTTGCACTCCGAAACCTGGCCGTTTATGACAGGTGGGTCCAACACCTTCAGAACGTTGATAATCTGCTCACAGTTCTCATTCTTCCATCACACTGCTTTCCAGAACCTTGCCCGCCTACCAATATTTTGGTTGAGGTGCTGTGCAATAGTCTCACTGTAGCAATATCCTGGGACCAGAGCACCCTTGCTGTGGGTTACATCGCCAACATCTATGACCAATTCGGATACAGCAATTTGATGTGTGAGTCGGAAGCCGCAATCACCAACTGTTCAGTCTCAGGACTCACGTGCGGCACCCAATACAACGTGTGGGTCGTGGCCTTGGGGGAGGCGCACAACAGCTCAGATAGCGCAATGGTCATGTTCTACTCAGGTACAGCCATGCAAAATTGTTTATGTACCACCAAAAAACAGTAGACCCCTGGGATATGACATTATCCATTCTGAGGTGGGGATTGCAAAGTAAAACTGTCTTACAGAGAGGGATATAAAGCAATGCTAATGAGTAGCTAATGCTGATCCGCCCCACCCCCACCCCATGTAAAAAAATTAAAATTACTAAACAGTAAATGTTAAGTGTTACTTATGTATAACATTATATGATTAAATAAGATGCTAAATACATTATTGTTAAGGGAAAATAAAATTATATTTACCTTTGGTGTGACATGATTTGAGCTGGTGCAGTGGAGCGGTGAATGGATGCAGTGGGAAAAGGAATCAGTGAATTCAAATTAAAATTGATTTTTAAACTTTAGCTTGCAAAGATTATCATGCCATTTGAAGTGTTTGTTGCATTAATTGTCTCCTTATTTTAATAAGACTACTGATCGTCGATCGGTTACAGCCTTGCAACTTTGTAGTATTTCTTGATAATCGCAAATTCTGTTTCCATGGTTAACATGTTTTTATTTCTACCTTAAACATCACTGCAAGGCTTGAACCCATAGCTAATAAATACAGTACAACTAATACAGGATTGTATCGCTTACTGCAAGTCTCTACTGGGCACATTAGATTGTGAACTGAATGACAAGAGAGATAAGGATTGTGGGATGTATTTCAGCATATAGCATAGCAGCTTTTCGTCATACACGAACACCGCAAATAATTTTTAGTTTTAAGGCATATGAAATAATTTGTTGTTGATATCGTGTGGCGTAATAAGAGACTGAATAAACAATCTATCCCATGAGCATTTCAGATGACGTTGACCAATGGCTGACGGACGTATAAGGTATATCACAAGCACAGGCATGCGCACAAACACTTTAAAGAATTTCATGTTTTTGGGCACAAAAATAATTCGTTGTTTATGCCTTATGGTGCAAAACATTCTGTAAAGAAAATAAGAATAAACATCATATTCCACAATATAAAGTGGATTAGTTGTAACTGAGAGACGTCCTGTCCCAGAGCTCTACTGTACTACCCCAAAAAAATAAAAATTAAAAACAAATAATTTCAGAATACATGAGATCAACACATCCTCATGTTCTTAAATCTACAGAGCCTTGCCCACCAGGAAGCGTTGAGGCAGTTGTGGACTGCGAGCTGAAATCTGCCTTCGTCACTTGGCTCCCCGGCATAGGAGCTGAGTCTTACATGGCTGAGCTATCAGCTTCGATGGGTCACACGGCAACATGTGCCACCAACCAGACCGACTGTATCCCTACATCTCTCCAGTGCGGAGAGGACTACATTGTCACGGTGACAAGTCTGGGAGACACCTGCAACATCTCATCTGCGATGCCTGGAATCCTCAGCACAGGTACTGTGTCCCAGGATGTCGTCATAGCCAAAACAGCTTCATATAGAACTCATATACAGTGCCATGAAAAAGTATTTGGCCCCTTCCTGAATTCTGTGTTTTTATCACTCACAAAGGTTTTGATCATCAAACCCATTTCTAAATAACACAGACAAAACCCAGGAAAACGCAGATTGCAGTGTTGAAATGTGAATTTATCAAGGCACAAAAAAATTATAGGCCTATGTGGCCCTATGTGAAAAAGTAATTGCCCCTGAAGAAAAATGCCTAGCCATCAGTTCGTGGCCTCAAACTCAAGCGCTCATGAAACCTACAGCATGACAACGCACCAGCAAGTCCACCTCTGAAAAGCTAAAAAAATTTTGAGATTTAAATCCCGTTGAGATGCTGTGGTGTAACCTTAAACCAGCAGTTCAAGCTCGAAAACCCTCCAATATGGCAGATTTGAAACAATTTTTTTAAGAGGAGTGGACTAAAATTCCTCAACTGCGTTGTGAAAAACCCATTACAAATTATCGTAAACGTCTGTTATCGTTGCCAAAGGTGGCCGAACTCACGTTTAGGTTCTGGGGGCACTTACTTTTTCACATAGGACCAGATAGGTTTGGATTTTGGTGTGTCTTAATAAATGAAATCGTCTCTGTCACAAGCCAGAAACGGAGACAGGACCCAGTAGCGTTCCTTTACTGAGTTTTATTGATAGAGCTGTGCTTGCTTCCACTATCCGATAATCGACAGACACGGGTAGCAGGTGGCAGGAATGCGGAAGTGGCACTTTCGTGTCGAGCCAGGATAATCGTAGGCAGCAGGGATACTGGTCGATTGCCGGTACGGGAGAGCAAGGGCGGTATCAAGTCCAGAAAAGAGGTCGGCAACAGGTATCAGGCAGGAAACAGGGCAAAACAGGTCGATGGTCGGGATGGAAGAGCAGGGCAGAAAAGGGTACAGAAACAGGTCGGCAACAGGTATCAGGCAGGAGAAAACAGGGCAGGAAAATGTCGGAAGGTATGGAGCTTGCCTAGCTGGGAGCATCGGTTCGCAAACGGTCTGACAGCTTCCTCTTGGAAGCCGGGGGTTTAAAAAGAGTCTTTGAACCAATCAGCACTCAGGGCTGTTGGCGCCAATTGGGCAGTCACAGGTGCCCTGAATCAGCATTCATGACAGTCTCAAAAACTGCATTTTGTATTTCCTTGGGTTGTGTGATTTTAAAATTGGTTTGGTGATCTGAAAATATTGTGAATGATAATGGGGGCAACTACTTTTTCAAAGCCCTGTAACTTTAAATTGTAGAGCCTTGCATCCCGAGGAACCTGTACGTGGAATTCAATCCTGGCGGAGCTCTTGTGACGTGGGGGGCGACGAGTGGTGCCTTGTCTTACTGCGTCGAGGCTGTGACCGACCAAGGTCTGACGACCACCTGTAACAGCACCGACACTCAGTGCAGCATTAGCGGTTTGCAGTGCGGTCGGATCTACAACGTCACCGTAGCTGCCAAAAATGACGTCTGCAACAGCAGCATGACGTCGGAGCCGTACCGACTCGTTACAGGTTAGTCAATTGTCATGAAATGAGGGACCAAGACTTGCCACCTAGGATGTCCTCAGTCCTTTGGAGGTCATTGCACAATGTATTTTTCTACATCTGCGTTTGTAGAGAGAAGGTAGGTCAGGGGTGTCAAAGTCAATGAATGGAGGACCAAATACAAAATTTGGTTACTAGCCAAGGGCCATAGGGGTAGAATGTTGAACATTTTGAAAATTATGCATATAGTGTAGTGTTTCTTAACTGATCTTAATAATTACATGCTGCGACCCAAATCAAGAAAAGTTATCAGCCTCCCCGTGTGGAGTTTGCATGTTCTCCCCGTAGTTGCATGGGTTTCCTCCGGACACTCTGGTTTCCTTCCACATTCCAAAAACATGCATGAAGGGTTAATTGGCCGGTCCAAATTGTCTCAAGGTGTGAATGAGTGAATGAGTTGTCTGTCTCTCTGGACCCTGCGATTGGCTGGCAACCAGTTCAGGGTGTCCACTACCCAAGGACAGCAAAGATGGGTTCCAGCAACCCCGCGACCATACTGAGAATAATTGGTGCAGAAAATGGATCGATGAAGACCAGAAATAGTAGAATGAATACACATATTTTCTACAACAAAATGACCAGGAAAACAGAATTTGATGCATTTTTAATAAAATCCTAAATATTTGAAATAAAAAAAAGCATGAAATGAAAAAGTGCATTTTCTTTTGGGCCTGGGGTCTCTTGCTCTCCATTGAAAAAAGCGTGCTGCACTCAAGTAGCCGTGATCCAGTATCTCTTGCATGTCCTTGCCCTCATGAAGGTTTTAGATAAGGGGATGGTGTAATAATAGTCTGTGGTTTGCAATAATCTGTGGTCTGTGCAGCCCTTTGAGATTAAGGGCATCACAAATAAACATGACTTGACTTGACATTAAAAAGTGAATTGCACTCAAGTAACCGTGATCTGTTATCTTTTGCTGTCCATTGAAAAGTGAGCTGCACTCAAGTAACTGTAAGCCATTATCTTTTGCTGTCCATTAAAAATGAACTACACTCAAGTAATCTCGATCCATTATCTTTTTCTGTCCCTTAAAAAAAGGAACTGCACTCAAGTAACTGTAATCCATTATCTCTTGTTGTCCATTAAAAAGTGAACTGCACCCAAGAGACCGTGATCCCTTATCTCCGATCGAGGATTTAAGAGCAAATTAGTGGTGAATTTTCAGATGTTCTGTGGGGTTTGGGTCCCCATGAGGGTGTTTTTTTTTCTACCATGTGGTCCTCAATTTAAAATGAGTTTGACAACCCTGTTGCAATTAAATGTAATGATAAATAGCTTGTAAATGCAGAAATACTGACGTGATTATATATATATATTGGGTGTAACAATTTCAATATTACAATAAGGTCCACCTAACCTACCTTTCCTTCCAGAACCATGCCCACCCGCCAATATGCAAGCCCACGTGGACTGCGAACAGCTTGCAGTTGTTGTGTCCTGGGAGCAGAGTGAGCTGACTGTGGGTTACGAGGCTTACCTTTTGGACCTCCATTACCCAGAATACAGTTTGACGTGTCACGCTGGGGACACAGAGAGTAGCTGCTCTTTCTCCGGACTTATGTGTGGCTCCTCCTATGAGGTGTGGGCCATAGCGTTAGGAGAGGAGCACAACAGCTCAGAAAGCGAGAGGGTCCACTTCATTTCGGGTAGGGATTTCACACAAAGCTGATCAAATATTAAAAGTTACTCTTTCTTCTTGTTGTTTTTTCTTTTTGTTTATATTTCTTTATTGTTCTAAGTTTCTATTTCTTCTTCTTCTTTTCCTTCTTCCTTCTTCTTTTACCTGCTTCTTTCTTTTTTTTCCTTACTTGTTCTTTATTTCTTCTTCTTTATCCTTCTTTTGTTTTCTGAGTTCATGTATCTGCTACTTTTCTTCCTCCTCCTTCCTTTTCCTACTTCCCTTCCTTCTTTCTTTTTGGACTTCCCCTTTTAAGATTCTCTTCTTTCTCCTTTTTGTTCTTCTAAGTTCCTCTTTCCTAGTCACTCTTCTTTCATCCTTTTTTTCCTTCTTTTTCTTCATTCCATCTTAAAAGTTCCCTTTCCTTTTGGTAACTTTATCTTTTTGTGCATTTTCTTGTGAGTTCTTTTTTCTTCTACGTTTTCTACCGTCTTCCTTCTCTTTCTTCCTTCTTTTTTGTCTTTTTTGTTTCCACCCTCTTTTTACTTTTTCTTCCAAGTTCCTCTTCCTTTTTCTTAATCATTCTCCTTTTTGTTTTCTAAGGCCCACTCGCTTCAACTCCTTCCTTCTTTTTCCTCTTCTTCCTCCTAAGCTCCTCTTCCTTCTTCTTCAGTGTTCCCCGCCTACTTAACACAAAATTCGAACTACAAAGCGCACCTGATTATAAGCCGCACCCAGTACATTTTTAAAGAGAAAATATACATAAGCCGCACCTGCTTATAAGCTGCATGTGTCCACATTGAAAAATGAGATACAGCATTTACAAAGAAAGACGGTAGAAACAAAGAGTTTTAATAACATACGGCACCTTAATCCCTTAGCTTCCCGACGGCCTGTCGTTGGGCCGCTGAACCTTTTGATAGGCAAATAAGTGTCTGTACGATGTCACCAGTCACTGAATATCGTCGGAAAGATTAAACATTTGGGATTTAAGATGCATTAATACTCATCACAGAAACATCACAATCAGTCTGAAAACGAGATTCCCCGAAAACTATAAAGACGGCGCAATTCACCATTATGTCCCCTGGCCATCTTCAACTTCTTTGAATGTCCGCGAAAAATGGCTTTGATACAGATAATAGACAACAGACAGAATCCAACCGTGCAAAATGATAATGCCAATAGATAAACAGAAGTCCGCCTTAAGCATTTCTGCTTCGTTGGACGTTGCGACTTGTAATCAGTTTTTTTCCCCACATTAGTTCCTTTTTTCAAAAAAACAGACTCGAAAAATTATTCCCAATATGGTAGATGGAACCCCCCTTTTGATTGACACCTTTTCCACGATGAGGGTCTGTTCATTCTAGTTTTATTCATGCACAAAGCGCAAATTTACATTAAACTTGCGTCTTCCTCGACACATATATTCCACCCGTCTCAATGCATAAATTGGCCGCATCGTTGCATAAGCCGCCAGGTTGAAAGCTTGGAAAAAAATGGTGGCTCATTGTTCGAATTCTACAATATTTCTTTTTACTTCTTCCTTCTACTTTCTTGCTTTCCTCTTAAATTTCAAGGTTACTTTCTTCTTCTACTTTTTCTTTTAGTTCTTCTAAGTTCCTCTTCTATATTTTCGTCCTTCCCCTTCTTTCATTCTCTCATTCTTTCTTCTCCCTTTTGTTCCTCTTTGTTTTTATTCTTCTAAGTTCATCTTTTTTCTCACTATTTTTGTTTTTCTTTTTCCTCTTATTCTTGTTCATTTTGACTATCAGTAAGCAAACCAGCATTGAGCTAATACGCCGCCATCTACTGAAATGCTGTTTTCATAAATGATGATTGAATGGATTTTTACCTTTTCAGAACACCTTTGAATTCTGTTTTTGTAGCTCCGTGCTTGCCCAACAGCGTACAAGTGGAGGTGGACTGTTTCTCCGATGGGGTCGCTGTGGCATCTTGGAGCCCCCCTCATTATGGCATGCCAAACATATCCCTGACAGCCTCTGGGAGTCAACAATTCCACTGCCAGCCTGAGCAAAACTACTATACCTGTAACCTGACGGCCTTAGGCTGCGGCCAAACCTACAACCTGAGCCTCACATCCACCAATGAGCAATGCAGCATCACCTCACATATGCGCTCTAACTTCACCACACGTGGGTTTGCCAAAATCTGCGGTCCGAAATCCCGCGTTTGTCTGGTAACTCCACCGGATCTACTCCTCAGGTCCTTGCCAACCTCAATACGTGAGCGTCAACCGGCCGTGCAGCAGCGACGAGGCCGTCCTCTCCTGGGAGCAGAAACCGGAAGTGGAGCTGTATCTGACAAGCGCCGTCTCTAGCTTAGGAGGGGAAGAACATTGGTGCAATTCCACCGGTTCTACCTGTAACTTTCCCGACCTGTCTTGCGGGGAGACGTACGAATTCACGGTCAAGGCGCTGAGTCGTGGATGCTGTAGCCAAGTTAGCCAATCTGTGTACATGCAAACGGGTAAGGAATGTTTGGTTTCCTCACAATGACGACTGATGGTTGGGAATTTGAAATGGAAAAATTTTACTCAGGGATACTGTCGAAAATGCTTAAAAGTGGGGTGCGTCGTTTGAGCTGTCTTTAAAAAGCTGTTGCAGGTTAAACACTTGGGATTTAAGATATGATGACCATTTCAAAATGTACTCATCACAGAAACATCACAATTAGTCTGAAACGAGATACCCAAAAACTATATAGCCAGTACAGGGAGTGCAGAATTATTAGGCAAGTTGTATTTTTGAGGATTAATTTTATTATTGAACAACAACCATGTTCTTAATGAACCCAAAAGTCTCATTGATATCAAAGCTGAATATTTTGGAAGTTGGAGTGGGGCTTTTTTAGTTTTAGCTATTTTAGGAGGATATCTGTGTGTGCAGGTGACTATTACTGTGCATAATTATTAGGCAACTTAACAAAAAACAAATGTATACCCATTTCAATTATTTATTTTCATCAGGGAAACCAATATAACAGCTCAACATTCACAAATATACATTTCTGACATTCAAAAACAAAACAAAAACAAATCAGTGACCAATATAGCCACCTTTCTTTGCAAGGACACTCAAAAGCCTGCCATCCATGGATTCTGTCAGTGCTTTGATCTGTTCACGATCAACATTGCGTGCAGCAGCAACCACAGCCTCCCAGACACTGTTCAGAGAGGTGTACTGTTTTCCCTCCTTGTAAATCTCACATTTGATGAGGGACCACAGGTTCTCTATGGGGTTCAGATCAGGTGAACAAGGAGGCCATGTCATTAGTTTTTCTTCTTTTAGACCCTTTCTTGCCAGCCACGCTGTGGAGTACTTGGATGCGTGTGATTGAGCGTTGTCCTGCATGAAAATCATGTTTTTCTTGAAGGATGCGGACTTCTTCCTGTACCACTGCTTGAAGAAGGTGTCTTCCAGAAACTGGCAGTAGGACTGGGAGTTGAGCTTGAGTCCATCCTCAACCCGAAAAGGCCCCACAAGCTCATCTTTGATGATACCAGCCCATACCAGTACCCCACCTCCACCTTGCTGGCGTCTGAGGCGGACTGGAGCTCTCTGCCCTTTACCGATCCAGCCGAGGGGCCCATCCATCTGGCCCATCAAAACTCACTCTCATTTCATCAGTCCATAAAACCTTAGAAAAATCCGTCTTGAGATTTTTCTTGGCCCAGTCTTGACGTTTCAGCTTGTGTGTCTTGTTCAGTGGTGGTCGTTTTTCAGCCTTTCTTACCTTGGCCATGTCTCTGAGTATTGCACACCTTGTGCTTTTGGGCACTCCAGTGATGTTGCAGCTCTGAAATATGGCAAAACAGGTGGCAAGTGGCATCTTGGCAGTTGTACGCTTGACTCTTCTCAGTTCACGGGCAGTTATTTTGCGCCTTGGTTTTTCTACACGCTTCTTGCGACCCTGTTGACTATTTTGAATGTAACGCTTGATTGTTCGATGATCACGCTTCAGAAGCTTGGCAATTTTAAGAGTGCTGCATCCCTCTGCAAGATATCTCACTATTTTTGACTTTTCAGAGCCTGTCAAGTCCCTCTTCTGACCCATTTTGCCAAAGGAAAGGAAGTTGCCTAATAATTATGCACACCTGATATAGGGTGTTGATGTCATTAGACCACACCCCTTCTCATTACAGAGATGCACATCACCTGATATGCTTAATTGGTAGTAGGCTTTCGAGCCTATACAGCTTGGAGTAAGACAACATGCATAAAGAGGATGATGTGGTCAAAATACTCATTTGCCTAATAATTCTGCACTCCCTGTATATTTAACAATAACATGCTCTGGTAGTCAGCTGATGAAACAATTCTCCGCTTTAATGGTCTTGATACATTCCTACACCGAGCAGTAAATCCAACCGTGTAAAATATTTACTCCAAAACGCACGATAATGCCGACATATCCGTCCAAAAGATTTCCAATATGGCCGTTAGCCCCTGACATTTCGACAGGACCTACTTCGGCTTCAAAATCTTTGACCAATTCAAACGTTGATTGATACATTGGTTAACCAACAAAATTCCCAACATAAATGCGTGCATATTTACAATGTGTAGTCAAATCAGAGCTGAAAATAAACATGTGTAATGTAACCCCGGGATCCATTTTAACACGCGATTAGATTGGGCTCAAGATCTAAAAATCATATGTCTTGATTAATGCTCACACAAGAATCAAAATCGCATATGTATGTCTCAGATATATCTGTGGCTGTAAAATACATGCATACTATTGCAGGTGATAGGAATGAGTGGAGAGGTGTTGTAAAAGGATAGTGGGATGTTTGGACGCGTTCTAAGGGATGGGCAGGGCACCTGTATGATGCGGCAGGGGTAAACCAGTGAAAGCTGTCGGGCTCTGCTGTTGAACAGAAGAGTGTGTTGTGTCACCCTGACCCAAGTGACATGGCAGCTTTCTTGTGTCCCGTTTCATCTGGAGGGACGAAAGCATGACCAACTTGGGTGCCGAGGTGCCTAACTTTGGGTTGGCCATGGTCCAAATATGTTTCTGTGTGTTTTTTTGCTATTTCCCCCTTTTTATTTTCTTTGTTATTGTATGTGTTTGTCTTGCTGTCGGTCACCCCTCTTGAGGGATATGACCAAGGTAGATAAATAGATAGATAGTAAAATACATGGTTCACACCGGATTTCCCTATTTATTGGTACTGGAGGAAATGGACAATTGGCTTTGAAAGTCCTTAAAAAGTGGGCCATGAAAAAGGTTTACGAACCTTAAATATTTTATTTCTTTTCTTCACAACTGAAAACGTTGAGGACAGTTTTCTAAATCTTCAATTGTGATAGGCAACTTTGCAAAGTATGAACCCTTCACGACCACTTCCCTTTCCTCATCCAAGATCCTTGCCAGCCCGTGATCGTGTCGGCTGAGTCGCCGTGCCAGAGCGACCAACTCCAGCTTTCCTGGGATCCCGCCAGTGGCGTACTCTTCTACCTCATCACAGTTACGGGGAATGTGGACTACCTGGAGAACTTCAACACAACGCAGACCAACTTAAATGCGCCACTGCCTTGCGGACAGGATTACGTGGTGGTCCTACAAGGGCAAGGCAGCGAGTGCTACAGTCAGCCCAGCAGCCCGGACTTTGTCAGAACATGTGAGAGCTCAAAACTTAATGCAGATGGTGTGGCTATTATTGTTTTGTATCCCCTCCAATAATTAAAACTAAAACTAAAGTGATATTCTTTGGTAATCACAAGGCGGTGAAAATGGATGGTGTTGCCATAGACATTGTATCAGAAAATAAATCAGAAAAGGACTTACAATAGACAGCAAATTAAATTGGAAAACACACATCAGATACATACAAACTAAGGTCATCGGTATTTGTTTCAACTCAACTGCTTTTTTAACTTCAGTGTGCTCAAGTGCTTCTTGCCGTCCGTCTCTGCTCTCATTCTGCCAAAAAAGGCAACGTCACGTGCAAATGGTCAAAAAGGTGCACTGTGTTATAATTTAGGGGTTTTAGTGCGGAAAAAATGCTATTCGAAAATATCAATTGTTTCCTACTGTCCATTATTATTATTATTATTATTATGTATTCAACTTCCTCCTCCATCCTCAGCTCCATGCATCCCCAGTGACGTGACGGTCGCGAATCAATGCGTATTGGACAGTGCCTCGGTTTCTTGGGGGGCCAGTGACGGGGCCCTAACATACACGGCAGAAGCCATCGGATTGGACGGACACAGCCACTCGTGCGACACCAACGACACTACCTGCACATGGGACGACCTTCACTGCGGCGAGGAATACGCCGTAACGGTGATGGGCCATGATGCGCAATGCACCAGCCTTCCTAGCTACAGCATCACCGTCTACATGGGTAATTGTTCAAGCTAGGGGGTGGTCAAACTACAGTCCGCCGGCCACATAGGGCCCATCAAGATTTTTCATCCGGCCCGCCAAACGAAAATGGTCAAAATATAATGACTACTGTATCTAGTAAATAAAGTATTACTAATGAAACATTTTTTTTAACTTTGTCCCTATTGTCCCTTTATGAGTCTAAGACCAAAATACTTCAAAATTACTACAAAACCAAGTATTAGATTTCGTGCCTCAAAGCAGGGACTTAATACATGATTTTGCTTTTGTTCTAGAACGAAAACAATGTTAAAAAATATGATTACAGTAATACTATAATATAGAAATATTTCTACAGAAATATTACACCAGAAATACTGCAAAAACAAAACTACTGTCAAGATTACAAAAGAACAAAAAAAAATACTATGATGGAAATACTACAAATACACTTCTACAAAAATACCACTACCGCAATACTATGATACAAAAATACTACTACAGAGAAAGACATGACAGAAATACAGAATAAAATACCACTACAGAAATATTATGGCAGAAATACTACACACATACAACTACAGTAAAATTCTATATACTACAAAAATATATAGAAATACTTCAAAAATACTACTACATAAATGCAGGAAAGTTGTTAAGTTTTGAAACCCCCAAAATTGTGTTGTTGCCTAATAATTCCCTAAAAATTCTAATTTCACAATGAAACAATGTTTACAATAAATTTAGATTTTACAAAAAATTATGAATAAATGAAAACATTTTGTTTTGAAAACCCACAAAATTACCCATCAGAGTTCTACCTGACGCTCACGAGTACCACATGGGGACCCCTGCACAAATCTAATACATGATTTTTCTTTCCTCAGTACCATGTCCCCCCCAGAACCGCCTTGTGTCTGTGGACTGCGATGTGGAAAGCGTCTTATTCAGTTGGGATGTCGCAAACGGGGCAACAACGTACGAAATCGCTCTGGAGACGGGAAACCAAATGGTTACGCAAATTACCAATGAGACTCAAGTCGACTTTTGGGACCTTGATTGCGGAGGAAACTACTCTCTCACAGTGACGCCCCAAAACGATTACTGTGTGGGCTTGACCAGTGCCTCAATTCCTGTCCAGACATGTAAGTCAATGGGTACATTCACACACAGGCATTAATGTGATTGCAAACGGAATATTTGATTTTTGGAGCAATTATAATGAATCGATAACATGCCTGGAAACTAACCCCATATGCATAGCGTTTACGAGTATTCTGATTACAAGGGCGCTTAGGGATTACATCATGATGCCAATTCATGTCATTTCCGCATTAACCTTTTGACTAAATTTAACAAAGTACCATGCTTTGTCGCTCATCCCTCTAAAAGTTGGTTTCATTTCTGCCTCCCGTACATGACTTTGTCACGACCAGCACAAAGGGTAAACCCAATCGCATAACGTTTCTTACAAGTTTATTGAGAGATAGAGGAAAGGCAGCGTCGGCGATCTAGTGCTCACTAGACGCGGGAGGCAAGCCGCTCTCAAGATCGGAGCGTGTGCCGAATGCGAATGTGGATCTTCCGTAGCGGGAGATCGTGGCGTCGAGGATGAAAACAACAGGCCGATAGTCGGGACAGGAGAGCAAAAACGTGGTCGGGGTCAAAAAACAGGTCGTAGCCAGAGTCAAACGGTGAAATCAGGAACGGACAGGTGGAAAACGGGTGCAAAAAGCAGGACCGACGGGAGTCCAAGTGCTGGTCTTGTAGAAACAGAGGTTCGCTGACGGACTGACAACATGCGAGTGAAAGGACTGAGCCTTACTAGGACGGGGAACCAATCAGAAAGCCAGCAGCGGCTGGTGCCAAACGAGCAGGCACAGGTGTTATTAATCAGTCATCATGACAGGCTTGCTAGAATTATGGACTTACACTCTATATGGATGGATAGAACTGTGGTATTTTTGCCCGTGGCAGACAGAAAACAAAAGGGAAATGTCCCAGAGAAATCAACCCATATACATGAGGCTTTTATAGCCAGTAAGACGTAGTTTGCGTGTATCATTTGCCTCTTTAGTACTAAGTACCATAGTGCTTTGTGGCATCAAAATATGTATAGGGACACTGCACAGCCCAACCTGAGTTACGGGTATATAAACCCTAACCCGCCCAAACACAACGGATCAGCTTGATTTTATAACTGAGCCTGAAATAAACCCGCAACTTTAATTCACCGCCAAAATAAACACAAAGCCCAAACAACAACAAAAAAACTGAGACTAAAAGACAGTAATCATCCGGAATTTTAAAACCATAAATCATTCCCGCCTTGCCTCTTTAGGGCCGTGCCCTGCCGAAGAGATCTACACAACACGAGACTGCCTTACGGGTGCCGTAACGGTAGCGTGGCAAGACGGCAATGGGACGGACCACTTCACGGTCAGCATGGACTCCACAAACGGCGTCTCTCAAACGTGCACGTCGTATTCCGGCGTATGTTCCATCGTGGGACTGAGTTGCGGACAAAACTACACCGTGGCCGTCACGGCCTCCAACAGCGAGTGCAACGTGACTTCTGTGGCACAGCACAACGTAGAGTCAGGTGAGTTTTACCTGATTTATTGACAACATTTCATTTGTGAGTGCCCAAATTTCTTTTAAGTTCATTTAATATTTGGAAAAAGGTGATGTGACGTTTTGATGATTATTTACACTTAGGATTTGAAGTTATAACTAAGTAATTTCATAGTTATTGTATGAGCCACATTTTCTTTGCATTATAAATATTGCGTATGCAGTATGTTTTATTTTGGAAGGTATGCCACTGCCTTAGCTTTTATTCTATTTTTTTATGGCCTAGAGCAGGGGTCAGCAACATTTTTGGTGTGGAGTGCAACTTTCAATTTTCCTTGTAAATCAGTGTGCCAGTGTGTTTTTTCAGTGTGTTTTATATCCAACAGAGCTGTAATTTTACACCAGTCCAAATATACAACATGGATATACATTGAAATCGTATAATTGACCAATTTATCTTCCACTATTCTTGTTCATCAATCAACCTAAAAATAGAATGTAAAAAACAAGTGGTAAGGCCTGTAGCAATCCATGACTTCAACTTTTTACCAGAAGAATTAACCAGAATCAACCATTCTTCATCAACAATGAAGTACAATCAAAAAACAAGTGATATGGACAGCTACTATACCATTCATCAATGATATCTTGTTGCATAAAATATTAAAACATGAAATAACAGCAGCAAAGCAGAAGGCACGCTCGCGCACACACACACACACACGCACACACACCCATACACGCACGCTTCTTAAAAATATTCGCCATCAGTAAATGGTTTTCTGTGCTTTGCTATGCAGTGAGCAATGTGATAGCTTGCTTCGGTGGTGGCGTTTTTAGCAGTGACGAAGGTTTTCAAGGTCTGTGTTTATTGGCCATCCTTGAATTCATGTTTAATGTTTCGTCTCGTAACGATGTTTAACACTTGATGTGCGAGGTACAACGCTCTCGAGGCATAGTGCACAAACAGCACGGTCATTCTTTGCACAAAGCCCCATTCGCCTGTCCACGCTGGCTGGAAAGAATGCGATGTTTTCGCTAGAGGAGCCATCATGATTCGTTCATTTATCGCGCGCGTGTGTTTCGATGGCTGGGTTAAAACACGGAGATCTCCTCTGCGAGGCGCCGCGCAAACACACACGAAGCAGAGGAGGAGTGGCGCAACTGACAATGTCTAAATTTCAGGTAAAATGCAACTTTAAAAAAAAAAAAGTTATTATCATTATTTTGCCGTGCGCTCGCGTGGCACTGGTTAATCCTTCGCGTGCCACTGCTGGCACGCGTGTCATAGGTTGCCGACCCCTGGCCTAGAGCATAGGTGTCATCTCACGGCACATGGGCCGCATCAGGCCCGGCGTACAATTATATCCGGCCCATGAAATCATTCAATATACATCAACTAGAATATACATTTGACCAAGATCGTAGCTTGGTCAAATGGGCAAAACAGGTTGATAGCCAAAGCGGGAGATCAGAGCATGGTTGTTGTTCAAAAATGGGACGATTGGCGGAGCGTGAGATCAGAGCGTGGTCAATGGGCAAAAATGGGTCGATAGCCGGAGCTAGAGTCAAAGTGCTTGCCTTGCGAATGCGGTGGTTCGCTGACGGACTGACAAGGAGTGACTGGAGTACTGACTATAAATAAGAAGTGAATCAATTAGACAACTAGCAGCAGCTGGCGCCAAACGAGCAGGCACAGGTGAGTGCAATGAGCAATCATGACAAGTATTTGCAGGAAATGGGGAAAATCAAAAAACATTACTGAGCACTTTTTGAGAGAGGGCAGAAACTGTTGATGTGTCTATGTCTGCCTGTGCATAGCACTGATGTCAGTAAACGCCATTTGCAGAAAATGGAAATTAAGCTGCACAGGGGAAGAAAATTCCATGTTAGTTACAACTAAATGCCCAAATGAAATAAAAAGGACAAATTTCTGTAAATAGGATATATTTAAGTTCATTTTACATCAACTTGGGGATTGACTTTTGGGACAATTTACAGGCACGTGGCGTCGTTGCTATCATGTACTTTTTGGACAAATTTTGAAATGTTACCCATGATTTTTTTTTAATTGATGTTCACCATGTTTTGTGTATTGTTACCCAATGCTAAATCTATAGGCCCCTTCTCCGGTTTCTTATTTACCCCATGCTGAGGTTTCTGAGTTTTTCCTTGCCCGTATGTTGGTTCAAGATCAGGAGTTGGTGTCATTGTAACCTGCCGGGGACTTTGAGACATTAGGGCTATGCTAATAAATGTGACTTGACTTGAAATAAATGAAATAAACTGTTGCTTTTCACAGTTCCGTGTATCCCTGCTAACATTTTGGTGGCAATGGATTGTGCCAGCAACATTGCCAACGTGTCCTGGTCAGCCAGCGATGGTGCCACTCAGTATTTGGTCATGACATCCTGTTACCACGGCAACGCCAGCTACATGACCCCCAACCTCAACTACAATTTGGATGATCTCATGTGTGGGAGTACGTACTCCATTCAAGTAGCAGCCATGGACGAAAACTGCTCTAGTGTTCCCAGTCAAGTTCTGCTATTTGACACAGGTAAGAAGCACTGACCTCTACAGGCACAACTACCGTAAATTCCGGACTACAAGCCGCTACTTTTTTCCACCATTTTGAACACTGCGGATTTAAATACTGTGCAGTTTGTTTTTTTCCCTTTTGGTGGTCACTCATTTCCACAACACATGCGCTCTAAATACAAAACACTGCGGTGACAGCTGGAAACATTTGTGACACCCTTTGGATAAAGGAGTGCATGTTTTTTCTAACATTGTTTATATTATACATAACACAAGCAAAACAGGAGGTTGGACAGAATGGTACTTTATCCAATATTTACACATACTCACAATATTTCAATTTTTTCATCCAGAAATCAAATCCTCAATTTATATATCCAAATGAAACAGCAGTGGAAGCCATCTATCCAAAAACACTACACTTCCCTTTCAGTATCAGCCTCCTTGTCAGGTCACTGGAGTTTCCTTTAGAATTCGAGGGACGATAACAAGCAAATGCAATTTGGTCCGTCACTGCTGCAACCGTCAATGACAGCAACACAAAAAATGGGTCTGGGTTGCTATATGGCACTATTCTATGCAGCAAAGGTCCCCAACATGATAAATGGGCACCAGGTAGGAAAACTCAGTAGCCCGCGGTCCGGTTTTGAAGATAGTTGTCATTGTGATTTTCTTGTAAAATTATTCTCTTCAGTGGTTGACGGAGTCTATTTAACCCCTGCTTTAACTTGGTAATAACATCCTTATTACATATTAATAACATAAGTTTCTATTTTAGTTGTCTAGCTCGGTAGCCTAGATGGTAGGGCGCCCGCTCCGAGACTGGGAGGTCGCTGGTTCAAGCCTCGGCCGAGTCATACCTAAGACTTACAACATTGGTACCCATTGCCTCCCTGCTTGGCGCTCGGCATTAAGGGTTGGAATTTGGGGGTTTGCTCACCTAATGACTCCCAACACAGCAAGTTGGGTCTAAAATGGCGGCGCCCTGTTTGGCTGCGGCTTCATCGGCTCCCTACTGTTTAACTGTACGGGTCAGGTGTATCGACATTTCGTTCTGTGTGCATGGTTGCAAAGAATGACAATAAAAGTAAATTCTATTCTCTATTCTCAAATTTTCGGATGCTCAAATATTTTAAACCAGGGATGTCACCACTTCTTTTTTTTCTTTTGTATTCAAACAGCATAAACTAAATACTTTTCTGTAAAAGGTAATTATTTTTACAAAAAAAGTACTTAACAAATTGTTAATAAGTTATTGGCATCTTTGGATATATGAACAAGCTTAATTAGCATATATTTTCAGTAACCACTAGTTTTACATAAAATATATGAATTTAAAATTGTGAAAAAAATCACACATAAAAATGACAAACCAGTGATTTTTTTTTCTTGTACTCCAGCTTTTGTTCACTCAATCAGTTATTTTACTATATCTACTATATCCTATGCGTTTAGCTTCTTCCATTATTTCAATGGATCGTATTGGCAGTGTGAGATAAATCCATTTCGGTTTGCATTCCCAGCTCCGTGTCCACCAGAAAATGTGACCACAACGCTCAACTGCGTGTCGAACAATGTGACGCTGTCTTGGGACTCGTCTGGTTACCCTGACTACTTTTTGGCTTGGGTGAGCGAGGATGATGTACAAGGCGGGGGGCAGACCTTTAACACCACAAACCACCAGAGTTCCACCAGTTCCCTCAACTGTGGGAGTAGTTACACCATTCGAGTCAGTGCAGTCAAAGGAGATTGCCAGATCTCATCTGCTCACAACCACAGCGTCTCAACAGGTATGAATCTGCTCTAATGAATGTATAAATGTACATGTCAAAGAAGAATGAGATTTTATTTACCTTTGGTGTGATGTGACATGAGCTGTTAAAGTGGAGTAGCAAGCGGATGCAGGGGTGGAGACGACTATAGCAGATTAAAAATGAAACTGATTTTAAAACCTCCACTTACACTAAGTCCTTGCTTTAATTGCCTCCTTGTTTTTGATAATTGTCCCGGTTGTAAATTGCTTACAGCCATGCAACTTTGTGAGGGTAATTTATCTTTTATTGTCTCAGGCTTTGTTGCCATGGTTATTGTGTTCTTGCTTCACCCTATAGCATTACTGAAATCTTTAGGAACCATAGATAAGAAAAAATCAAGTTCTTTATACAAGATTCTGAACTGAGTGAGGAGAGAAAGGCATTGTGGAAGGGATTTCAGCCAATAGCATATCAGCATCTTCATGATGCCGTGATGCAAACCAATAGCAGATGGATTACAATGGGACCTGACTACTTCGCGGGTTCAGAGCTTCGCGGGTCTAAAAAAAAATAAATAAATAAAATAAAATATATATTTTTTTAAATTAAATAAAAAAAAAATTTTTAAAAAGCATTTTTGAAGGGGCCAGTCAAGTCAAGTCATTTTTATTTGTATAGCCCTTAATCACCAAGAGTCTCAAAGGGCTTTACAGGTCTCTCTCGTTCTCCCTCGATCTTCTGAAGTTCTCACGGCCCACGCCTTTCTCCGCAAGCCGGTGCCCCGGCTCCTCCCACGGGCGCGTCAGGAAAACCCCCCACGTGAGCTCCAAGGCTCCTCGATGTCTGGACCCCGAGCGTTTATCAAATCAGTGCCTGGCGTCCTGCATCTTGCCTTCTCCGTCAGAGTCCTGTTATCAACAGAACTAAACAAAACATTCGCATTCAGAACGGCGTGACCTGTCATTGAACTTAAGCCTTCTCTGTGAAAATCTTCATTGCTTTCAATAAATGTAATTTGTATTTGATCGTACGAAATCCCTTGTAGTCAAATGTATAAAATCCTTCAGTATCTGCATTTTGATGATGCTGTGATGTCAAACAATAGCAGGCATCGTAGAGACTCATCATACGCATAAGCGCGACAAAGTTTCGGGCCACGTAAAGTATTTTGTTGTTAATGTCCTATAGTGGGCAAAATGCCGTAGGGGGGGGCCGAAATAAAAATCTTATTCCACACTGCGAGGTGACGACGTCACAAGGCGGGGTCACCGTACCCCGGGGTCTACTCAAGTCGAATCCTCTTTTCGGTCTTTCCAGCTCCCTGCCAGCCTGAAGGCATCCAAGGCACCCTGGACTGTGTGACCAATTCTGCCTGGATCTTGTGGGACCCCACTCCGGGAGCCGACGGTTACACCGTGTCGGCCACGGGGGAAGATTACAGCACGGGAAACTGTAGCACGTGGAGCAACACCACCTGCGAGGTGGAGGACCTTGCGTGCGGCGTGCTTTATACCTTCAGTGTGATGGCCGAGAACAGCCAATGCTACAGTGGTCCCAGTGCCACCATTGACTTGCAAACAGGTAATTCAATCGAGGACGTATTCATGATGGCTTGTGCAGTAGTTCTTCCTTTTGAGGAGGGTCGCATCGAGACTCAAAGTGTCGCAACTAGCCTAGATAAAGACAGTAGGAATTTGGACAAATAGCCGGATATTGAAGATCAAACAGAGGCAGTACATTTCGAAGGCTTCCAGGCGTTAAATGTCTTCTCTCTTGACGGTATTTGATTAATGTGTGTGGAACCTCCCTCTTCCATGTTTTTTAGGGCCTAACCAATTAACAAAAGCGATGCAAGAAACTAATACTCGCCTGGCGAAAAGAAATAAAAAAGCTCACACTATAGAGTTTTAGAATTTTGTTTAACATAATTACTATGTTCTCCCCGTGCTTGCGTGGGTTTCCTCCGGGCACTCCGGTTTCCTCCCACATTCCAAAAAAAACCATGCATTTCAAGTGAATTGGCCGGTCCAAATTGTCCCTAGGTGTGAATGAGCGAGTGAGTTGTCTGTCCCCGTGTGCCCTGCGATTGGCTGGCAACCAGTTCAGGGTGTCCCCTGCCCACTGCCCGATGATTGCTGGGATGGCTCCAGCACCCCCGCTACCCTACTGAGGATAAGCGGTGTAGCTAATGAGATGAGATGAGAAATAATATTCATAAAAAAGCAAAATATTCAGCAGTTTTAAAAAAGAACATCCCCAAATTAGGTGTCATGATTACCGATGTGAATCACTTGTGCCCGCTCCTTTGGCGCCAACTGCCTCGGACTCTGATTGGCTTTCTGTCCTTATTTAAACCCACTCCTAACTGTCCCCTTTTGTTAGTCCGTTTGCGAACCTCAGTGAATAGTAGGCAAGCCTTTTCGACCCTGACTCCCACCTGCCCCTTTTTTGCTCCTGTCTGTCTCCGGCTACGACCCGTGTTGATCTTGACCACGTCTGCTGTCCTGTCCCGATTTATGACCTATTTTCAATCCCGACCTCGTCTGCTCTCATGTCCCGATTTACGACCTATTTTCGATCCCGACCACATCTGCTCTCCCGTCCCAGCTTGCGACTCGTTTCTGACCCGACCACATTTTTGCTCTCCAGTCCCAGCTATCGACCTGTTTTTCCGTCCTTGACACCGCCTTCGCTCGCTACGGAAGATCCACTTCCGCGTTCAGAGCGACCTGCTTCCCGCGTCCAGCAATCACCAGATCGTGGGCGCAGCCCTTCCCTTTTCCTTTAATAAAACTTGTGAGAAACGTAACGCAATTGGGTCCTGTTTCCATTCTGGGCCTGACATTATTACGTTAAATGGGTAAGAGCTTTAACAATGAATAAATAAAACCATTTAATATATTTATTTTAGATTTCCGTGATGACAGATGAGGCAAAACCTCACCTGCCTCTCCTTAATGCACGTCACTGTAAAATAGTTCTAACTAAATATTTGATGACTGCATAAAATCCTTGACATAATTTCACATTTGCCTCCAACATCATTATAATAGCCATTTCAAGAATAAATGAACTGCATTTCTCTCCTGTACCAGCCCCCTGCTCCCTCTCTGGCATCACTGCTGTTGCCGAATGCCACATGGGCTCCATCGTGGTGGTGTGGGAGCTGGCGGAAGGCGGCGAGGGAAGCACGGTTTACACGGCCACGGCCGAGGCTAGCGACCACACCTACCTGTCCTGCAATGGCACCGGGACCAACTGCACCCTCTTGGGGGCCACTTGCGGACTTCGCTACACCGTCATTGTGGCCGCTTCCTCAGACCAGTGCAGCAGTTTGAGGAGTCCGCCCTACAGGATAAGCATGGGTACTGCAACACCTCACATATAATAGAACACAAAAGATACGTTTATAGTTTAGTAGAGACTCCAAAAAGGAAGAGAAGACATCAATGGATTTTTAACTTGCATTGAGAACAGGAGAGGACCTGAACCTAAGATAAGAAATTTAAACAATTTTTAAAAGCATTCCCCTGATGCCAGGCGCTTCTCTCAAATTAGAAGAGGCGGGGCTATACCATTTTTGCCATCTTCACTCATTTTTGAATACCTACGAAAAATTTAGTTCTGTAGCTTTTTAAGCATAGGACATATCGAAAGAACCTTACGATTGATTATTAAACAACAGATAAACATTGCTAAGTTTCTTGAAAATACTCGTTTCCAAGAAAACTGAGAAAATTTGCTTTTTGTGAAAGTATGCATTTCAAGCAGAACTTTCTGTCTGTTTATTTTTTGCATTTGTGAAAACTTCGATATCTAAACCAGGGGTCTCCAAAGTAGTGCCTGGAGGCATAAGCTGAGGAGCCTGAGACCTGTTCTGAAAATAGCTCATGAGTGCTGGAACATTGCGATTTTGTAGTAAAATTGTTTTTTCGGGTGGTCCATTTAACCCTACTTCCAATAACTCACCTGTTAATAACACGGTAACAACACAATAATAACATAAGATATTTTAGAAATGCATATCAAACTGGGAGCCCCTTGCTCTAATTAGAAACAAAAAGTAGCTCTCTGCTTGAAAACCCTTGGAGACCCCTGATCCAAACACTCATTACAAGAACACTGAATTTATGCATGAATGATGCATTAACGTTGCAATAGCTTGTCAGCGCCCAACTTGTCTGGTAAAGTGATTGCATGATTTCGGTCACCACGAGGATTGCGTTCCCTCGGCCGAGCACGAAACGCCTTCCCTCTTTGACCAGACAATAATGATGGGGCTTTGTCATCTTTTTCTGAAAGTATGAGATGCACGCCCCGGGCATCCAGGTAGGCATTATTTCAGACACTGATTTTGCGTGTTGCAAGGGCGCCTACACACACTTATTCACCAGAAAAAGGAAGTGGGGGGGCTGCCTCAACGTGTGGACAAAGATCTGATCAAAGACAAAATAGCCATCAAATGGTGATTTATCATCCTGAAATAATTCCCAGAGGCTTGATACTTAGTGATCAGTGGCCCCAAATCCTTTAAAAGAGTTTTTTTTAACAAAACAAGAAATAAGGATTTTTTTACTCTTTGGTACTTAGAGACAATGCTCTTATTTAATTTTATTGTCAATATCAACACCACTCACAGGTAGCCTTTATTTGCAGAACCGTGCCCACCAAGCGAAGTGAATGTGACCACGTCGTGCGGGGACGGTAGCGCTCTTGTGTCCTGGTTCGAGTCCCCAGTAGCCGCCAGCTACCGTGCCGTGGCCATTGCTACTGATGGACACGCCCACTCCTGTCAAAGCTCCGCCTCCAACTGCAGCCTGTCCGGACTGCATTGCAACGAACAATACGCCGTGCACGTAACGGCCAGTCACGAAAACTGCACCAGTCTGCCCAGTCACAACCTCACCTTCACCACAGGTACAATCATCAGACCAAACATTTCATTGTGTTCTTATTGTAGAAAAATAATAATAATAATAATAATAATGCATTTTATCTAAGAAGCGCCTTTCAGGCCACCCAAGGACACTGTTCAGACAATGAAAAAAAATACAATTTAAAAAAGTTGTAAGCGAGATAATAAATAAAAACAAGACATAAAATCATAAAAACATAGGAAATGGAGAAGCTATGTGTTGTAGGCAGTCCTGAACAGGTGTGTTTTTAGACGGGACTTAAAAGTGGAGACAGGTGTGCAGTTTTGGAGGTCCGGAGGTAGATTGTTCCAAAGCTTTGGAGCAGCGGGACTGAAGGCTCTGGCTCCCATGGTGCTCAGGTGGGCAGGGGGCACTGACAGTCGGAGGGAGGACGAGGATCTGAGGGAGCGAGTGGGGACGTGCACCTGGAGAAGGTCGGACAGGTAAGGAGGAGCCAGGTTGTGAATGGGCATATATGTATATAGGATCAGTTTGTAGCTGATGCGATGTTGAACAGGAAGCCAGTGTAGCTGTTGGAGAACGGGGGTGATGTGCTGCTGGGAAGATGTTTTTGTGATGATGCGAGCAGAGGCGTTTTGAACCAGCTGAATTTTATGGAGGGACATTTGAGGAAGGCCGAAGAGGAGAGGATTGCAGTAGTCAAGGCGGGATGTGACAAGACTGTGGAGAATAGGAAAATGTATACTTTAAAAGGGTAGAATATTCTACTAACCTCTTGACCAGAAGTGTCAAACTCATGTGGGCTCCGGAGCCACATGGAAAAATATCAAACTATGCAGTCGGAGCACCTTATATTCAGGCATGCTCATAGTACAGATCATATATATATATATATATATATATATATATATATATATATATGGGCAGCATGGCTGCGCAGTGGTTAGCGTGTGCGGCACAGTTCTGAGGTCATGAGATCAAACCTCCTGTGTGGAGTTTCCATGTTCTCCCTGTGCTTGCGAGGCTTTCCTTCGGGCACTCCGGTTTCCTCCCACATCTCAGGGTAATTATCCGGTTGAATGAGTGAATTGTCTGTCTCTGTGTGCCCTGCGAATGGCTGGCAACCAGTTCAGGGTGTCCCCTGCCCACTGCCCGACAATAGCTGGGATGGGCTCCACCACCCCCGCGACCCTACTGAGGATAAGCGGTGAAGACAATGGATGGATGGATATATTCTAAAATGCAGGGAAATACTAAGCGTGTCCTCCCCAACTTTGTTTAGGTCCGTGCCAACCAGAGAATCTCTCCGTGACCTTCCACTGCACCAATCACTCTGCGGAGCTGTCGTGGACGCCAAGTGACAACGGGGCACTCTACTATTACGGTTGTGCTCAGGCGTGGACGGGGGAGAAGCTCTACTGTCACGGATCCGATCACAGCTGCAGCATTGACAACCTGGACTGCGGCACGCTCTACAACTTCAGCGTGCAGGCCTCGGACGGCGACTGCAACAGTTCTCTCAGTGAGATGCTGGAGAGAGGAGCAGGTAAGCGGCAGGTGGCGCTCTCTACACCTCGGAAACATATCCAAACACTTGCTGAGAACCTCTGCGACTGTGGGAGCATTTTTTAGAGGAAAGTCATTTTAAATGAAATTGACAATAATGGCAAAAAGGAATACAATTCAGAATAATGTATTTATAATAAAAAATTTGAAAAACTAATCTTTAATACTAGTAATGTAATATTGCAACAAAAATTTTGGACTGATTTTGGTAAAATTAAAATCATCTCATGTGGGCAACATGGGAATGATAACAATAAAAATAATACATTTAAAACAAATGATTATAAAAATAAAATTGCGGGTAGAAAATGTAAAATAAATCATATTTAAAGACTAAAATGAATGAATAGTAACAGAATAAATATATGTGTATGTCTATATTTATATAAAAAGATAGTAAAGATAATATTAAAAAAATACTTAGAAATAATAATAATAAATATAATTATAATTAAATATTGTTTCTAAAAATACAAAAATAGAAAGATTTAAGTAATAAATATAAAACAGAAAATAAAAATAAAATAGATAATAAAAATTTCAAGGATAATATTTAAAAAATAGTAACAATTAAAGATAGTAACATGGATTAGAAAAAAAACATTGATTTTAAAAATTGTAAAAAAAATCAAAACAAGAAACAAATATATAAAGACAGAATTAATGACCATAAAACAAAATAAATATATCATAAGAAAAATGCACTGATTTCAAAACATTCTCAGAATAATATTGGTTAGTGGGTTGATCCCTTAACCACTGGGGTCATAAGGTTACCATTTCCTGTGGTGTGTTTTGTCCAAGTCCAGCCTGGTAGCGCTCATCACTCTCCGGGCCAACAATTTTAAATCAAATTGCAATTCTGTGAGAATTGTTGGACTTAGCGTGTTCAAAATAAAATCAAGTAGAATAGAAGGTAATAATAGTAACAATAATAATGCCAATAAAAATAAAAAATTACAATATAAAAAATATATAATATAAATATCGTAATTTCCAGACTATAGAGAGCTCCTACTTATAGGCTGCACCAGGAACATTTTTAAAGGAAAAAAAATACATTTCGAAAATGCATAAGCAGCACCTGACTATAAGCTGCATGTGTCTCCATTGAAACACGACATGTTAATGTACACAGAGTTTTCAAAAACATACCAAGTCACTGAGAGCCGTCCTCATCTTCCTACTGTGCTCTGAAACCATGAAAGTCTTCCTCCTTAATCCTCGCCACACCCTCTCTCAGTCTCTCCTACGTTGTCAATCTTCAATAATTTTTTCGAGTTCGGGGCCACCTGCTCTTATTACCCCTGAAAGCTTTTTATCGTCTTTTTACATCGCTCGAATTCTCCCCGATGTCGTTTCCAGCGTCTCACCGCTGATTCATTTATGCCAAGTTCACGTGCAGCAGTTGTTTCCTTCTTTATCGGCCAGCTCGATTCATTCATTCATTCATTATCTGCACCGCTTATCCTCAGTAGGGTCGCCGGTCAGCTCGATTGCTTTAAATTTAAAAGTTGCGTCATATGCATTTCCCATGATGAGGCTCTGTTTGTGCTGACTTTAATAATGCAAAGTTACTGACACAATTAACTTGCGTCTTCCTCGACACATAAGTTTTAGGCGCCCCTGGCGGCCGTTCGAAAAAAATGCATAAATAAGCTTGGGAAAAAAGTTGCGGCGTATACTCCGGAAATTACTGTATTATTAATAAAATGATGTAATAAAAATCATGCTAAAAATAATATAAAAATATAATAACTATACCCACATAATTGTTCAGAAAAATATTTTTAAAAGTAATGTTGAACAAATTATTGGAAATACTAATAATAGGAAAATAATAGAGTAGAAACTAAAAAATAAAAATTTGCAAGAAATTTTGTTCTGGTTTTGATCAATACTAATAAAAGAATATTCAAAATGATCTTGATAATAAAAAAAAATACCCAATGATAAATATAATAATAATAGTGATAGTAATCTGGTAATTTATTGCTGTTAAATCAATAAACTGTTTCACTTTTAAAGGATTCTTAATCCGAAAGCAATCCAGATGTCATGATTACCGATATGAATCACCTGTGCCCGCTCCTTTGTCGCCAACTTTCTCAGACTCTGATTGGCTCCCTGTCCCTATTTATACCCACTCATATCTGTCCCCGTTTGTCGGTCCGTCTGCGAACTTCAATAGGCAAGCCTTTTTCGACCCCGACTCCCACCTGTTTTTTTGCTCCTGTCTGTACCCCGGCTTTGACCCGTTTTTGATCCGACCACGTCTACTCTCTTTTCCTGGCTTACGACTTGCTTCCGACCCAGACCACGTGTTTGCACTCCTGTCCCGGCTACTGACCTGTTTTCCGCTCCCGACAACGCTATCGCTCGCCACGAAAGATCTACTGCCGCGTTCAGAGCGACCTTCTGCCCACGTCCAGCAATCACCAGATCGTGGGCGCAATCCTTTCTCTTTCTTCCAATAAGACTTGTGAGAAACGCTACGCAAGTGGGTCCTGTCTCTGTTCTGGTCCTGACACCAGATTTAAAGTAGTTGGCAAATAATGGTTACTTAATTGTTGCTTTTTTCAACCAAGCAATTAATTTAATTTCATTGTGTGTATTTTGCCTCCCTTAAAAGAAAATTCCTTAGTGAAAGAATGCCATTCATGTCACCGCAAAACGATTGGGATCCATATTTATGCGTTCATCAAAAAAAGGTGTTTTTAATGCAAGTCTTTGTGTCTTTTTCAGCCCCGTGTCCCCCAGACATGGTGGAAGTGCATCCATTGATGCCTTCAGCGTCCATTCAGACTTTGCGCTTCAGCTGGTCAGACGCCGGCTGCCAGGACACGGAGTATCTACTCAGGCTTTCAGGGAACCTGTTGGGGGACCAGCTGGCCGGCTTTGAGGTGTCGTCCTATTGGACAGGGGCCACCTTCTTCGAGATACCCTTACCCTGCAGCTCCTCTTACGCCGCCACCGTGGAGAGCAGGAACACGGGAGGGAACAGCCAGCCTTCGGAAGCCCTCGTAGATACCACAGGTAAGAAGCACATTTAGCACCTATGCTGTTAGACAGAGGGAAGAGAAGCTACTGGACTAGTTCTAGGTTTGATGAGTGGTAATAGAGGAAACACCAGAGTCAAAATGAATCCAAACAAAAGCCAACAATTTAATGAACAAGACAAGAGACAACGTTTAACATCAATTATAGTAAAATAACTTCTTATTTTGTTGAAGATGTTAGATGTGAAATCATGAATTTGGTTAATCTTGGAATACCAACCCTGTTTTATTTCTATTTGAGTTTGATGGCCGGTCATCTTCTCTAATTTCAGTTGATAACCAATTATTAGTTATAAATTTTACATTTCTCTGCACTGATAAGGTTTTAGAATCAACCTTAAAAGGTATGAAATTTAAACTGAATGACAAGTTCATCCAATAAGCAAAGAGAACACAATTTTCATGGGTTTTTTTTTCAATTCAGGGGATCCCAAATCCAGGATATTGCTGGTTTCTCAAAGTTCATGAGCCCACAGTGAAGATAAAAGGAATATTCCAATTCCTCCGGCGACTTTGATGTGAAGCTCTATGATAAATCAGATCTTTTTGGGATTCTTGGTCTAGAGTAGTTCGCCACTCTGGTCACCGAGATTTCCAATTGTCCAAGGAACCAATGGATTTTCAAACCCAACAGTAGATATGTATTCAGTATTTCGTTAGAAAATACAACTTTTGAGCGGTCTGAGGCTAAGTGTCAAGAAACATAATAGGGGTGACTATGAGTAAATAGAGCTGGTTACCGTGAGAACGCACAATCTCGGAAAGCTAAGCAGCATGCGCCAAATTACCTTTTTAAAGCACCTGGTATTTCCAGGCGATCTAACATCCGCTGATATAAGATTTAACCCCCCCAAAAATAGTCTTGTCATATTTTTCATCCATAAGGCACAAGATTTAAAACTGAAGTAAGAGCTACTGCATAAAACAGTTGTAGATATTTTATGTCGCTGACCAAAATCGCAAAATATTGGATGCAACTGGGTCGTAGCGGTGAAAATTTCCACGAGACCACAAGTAACACAGATGACATTCAAAAGGCATTGGAGTTTATCTCATTATGAAACTATTTTTACTCAGAGTGCCAGAAATGGATGTTATATAATGGAGAAAACAAAGTCATCCTGAAAGATATAAATAAAAGCAAAAAAATGACTCTTTTGTGTATCTGTTGATGAATTGGATTTATAACACAGAGGAGCCAGGAATCGAACCTGCGACCCCTTGATCCCAAGACGAGCGCTTTACCTTCTGAGCTAATGCCGCCCCAATGACAACAAATGTAATACCTCTTTGTGTATAACAGTATTTCTATCACACAATCTATTGCATACAATGTTTCGCGATTTTGGTCGGTGATGTTTTAATAAGCCACCATATTAGTATGCTATCCTTGTCCATAGCCTTGTCACCTTCCGCCTTTTGACTATTCCCTTCTCTACGGCCCACCTCTAATAGTCCCTTAGTAAACTTCAACTGATCCAGAACATCACCTGTCCTTCAGCAACTCCACTGGCTTCCAATCAAAGGTTCACCAGCAAAATCCTTCTATACCTTGCTCCTCCCTACCTTTCCAACTTCTTTACATTGCCATGCAATCCCTAACCCTCAATCATCCTCCTACCACCATCTCACTGTACCTGCTGCCTGTCTCAGCTCCACGGGGAGCAGCGCTTTCAGATGCTCTATCCCCCAGCTCTGGAACCCATTACCACCTGACCTCTGGAATTCTGCCAATTTGTTCATCTTCAAATCCAGACTCAAAAACCACCTCTTCAAACTTGCCTATTCATAATAAACTTCCTTACATGCCGCCAGTTGTCTGAGGTGTTCCCTATGAAGTGTTTTACGTTGTTCCTAACTAAATACAATCTAGGGGCTTTAATAATTAGTGTTTTATTATCTAGCGCCCTGTCCTCCGTCGATGGTGTTGTACAGCAGCAACGCGTCGCTGGCGAAACTGTCGTGGAGCCCTTCCGTTTTTGCCAGCATGTACACGGTGTACAAGCTGAGCGTCTCCCCTGAAAACAGACTCTGCACCACTGCTGGTTTGTCCTGCTACCTTTTATTGGACGTTGCACATGTAGACCTGATGGTCACAGCTAGCAACGCCGCCGGAGAAAGCCAACCAGGGATAGTCGAGGCTGGTAAGCACAGACTCAATATATATAACCTTGGGTATTTTGTGGATTCTCAACCTGTTTTCGCTTTAGTATTGCCGCACCAAGTACGGAAACGAGATGTCAGTCACAGTGGTAAGTGGGCATTATTTTTCTTATGTTAGTCTAAAAAACAAACAGTTTGAAAATGTACAGAAAAGTTCTGTAGGAAGGGTTCTTATCAGAGCTTGAACTCTTTGAAAGTGCTTGAACTTTAATGTTGTGTTCTCAAGGATTAAAAAGTGCTTGAATTTGGCCTTGGAAAAGATGTACGAACGCTGTGTAAAGTATGAAAAGTACTGCTGATATATAAAGGAATATAGTACTGTAAAATATCAAAAAGTACTGAAATTGTACAAATAGGTACCGGTACTGCAAAAAGTGGTAGAAAAGTACTCCAAAGTGGAAAAAGGTTCTGAAAGAGTATGGAAAAAGTTCTCCAAAATACTGAAAAAGTACAAAAATGTAATTATATAAAAGTCGTTAAAAACACTGAAAAAGTACTGTGAAATACTGAAAAAATGTACTGTAAGTCCAGAAAAGTAAAAAACAATTAAAGTATTGAAAATGCCCTGTGAAATACTGAAAAAGTATTGAGAAATTACAAAAGAAAATACTGTGGCTAAACAAAAACACACTGAAAATTATATAAGTGCATAAAAGGCACTGAAAGAACTGTACAAGTAATATGTTAGTACATTTCGTTAAAGTGCATAAATGTATGAAAAATCCCCAAAAAGAAAAATACAAATGGGACTGAAAACCGAACAGCACGGCGGCACAGTGGTTAGCGCATGTGCGGCACAGTTCTGAGGTCATAAGATTGAACCTCCTGTGTGGAGTTTGCATGTTCTCCCCGTGCTTGCGTGGGTTTCCTCCGGGCACTTTGGTTTCCTTACACATTCCTAAAAACATGCATTTCAGGAGAATTGGCTGGTCCAATATATCCCTAGGTGTGAATGAGCGAGCAAATTGTCTGGCCTTGTGTGCCTTGAGACTGGCTGGCAACCAGTTCAGGGTGTCCCCTGCCCACTGCCCGAAGACAGCTGGGATGGGCTCCAGCACCCCCGCCACCCTACTGAGCATAAGCGGTGCAGATGATGGATGGATGGCTGGGACGGAAAACTTGTCGGGGACAGGTATTGAAAAGTAAGAAAGGTAAATTTAAATGAAAATGTTTAAAACTTGTTTAAAAGCAGTTAAAGGTGAAAACACACGGAAAAGAACGCAGTGTTCTGAAAAAATGGGGGGGAAGGGGGGTTATAAAATTTGAACTTTATAAAAAAAAATGACAGTGAACTGAAAAGGAAATGTAATAAAAAGTACTTTAAAAGACTGTTTGAGGGTCTGTAAATTATTGCAATATGGAAATGTATGGGTGTCAAAATTATTTTGGATCCCAATCATTTCTGACAATTTCCCCCCAAAAAATCTTTTTAGGAAAGAGCGAATGTTTAGGCTTTTACTTTGAAACGAATTCCTTTTCAATAGTCTCGTAATTGTCTATTTCTTCTCCCCTCAGGCGGCCTGGCCGCCCCCACATTGCACGTGTCTCAACCGAGCCAGCATACGGTTCTTACGGAGTGGCCTGACGAAAACGTGGAGGAGGACGCCACCTACAGGCTGGAGATCACACGACAGCACGGCGGCGATTCCGAAGAGCTCACCGTTTTGGGCCAGAGTTACATCCTGACCGAGCTCAGCCCCAATTCCACTTACTGCCTGACCGTCTCCGCCATCAACGGGACACGATTCGGACCGCGCTCCGATCCCGTCTGCTTGCTCATGGGACAATGAGTTTGTGTCTAATTTTAAAGCTAGTAGCTCACATGTAACTTTCTAAAGAGCAAATCTTTAAGAGCAGCATTTATACAACAGTTTGCATTGCTAATGGCAACACATTATGGACAAAAGGTACCGTTCTGTCTGGATAATGTTGGGAATTAAATATCAAAATATACCGTTTACCAAATTGTTCGAATTAGTTATCTGACTCCATTAACCAAAGACAACCTACATTCATCCAACAATTTATGTGCGTTCGTTTCTTGTGGGAAAAGATGAACAAGAAGCTGACATTTTCACTCGGGGGCAGATTTAATATATAACAATTTAACTAAGTGTACTCCATCAAAAAAACAGCCGAATTAGCGACGTTGGCGTCCGTGGGAAGCCTATTTCTCAAGTCCTTTAGCTCTCTACTATTGGCCATCTTCTCCCCAAATAATAGCATGCCGACTCCTCCCATGGGCGTGCCAAGGAAGCCCCCCCCCCCCGGGCTTCACCATCTCGTCGAAGAGCGTCGCGATGTCTGGAATACTCAAAACAACACCGAGTGTTTCTACGTCATCAGGACCTTTCTGCGTCTGGATGTGCTGATTATCTTGTTAGCCTTACGTCCCGTTCCCGCCGTTCCCGTAAACAACATTTTCCACCAGGGTGCCCTGACATCGCCCCACAGCCCAGCCAGTGAATATCTCTTGCATTAAATGTCATTTGTATTCGATCATATAAAATCCTTTATAGTCAAATGTGTAAAATCCTTCAATAAATACTTAATTTCCCATGATTTTCACAGCATTAATTTCCTGTACTATTTTCTCCAATTAAAGACATCATTTCCCCTCTCGCTTATCATTCAGTGTCTATAGGTTCCACTCGCGGCTCCTCATAGTTAAATGCTAAGGTGTCATTGGGAAAGCCTTAATGCCCCCGATAAGCAGGTCATCAATTTGCACAAATGTCGCTTCCATCGGCGAGTGAGTGTGTAAAGCAAATTGTAAAGCGCATTGAGAGGTCTTCAGCGACTTGATAAACACTATATAAATGCAGACCATTTACAGTACGGGACTCCAACGTGGTGCCAAAGTGCCCCCTGAACCGTTCTAAAAATAGCTCACCAGTGCTAGGCCAATAGGATTTTCTTTAAATTATTTTTTTTAGTGATCGACTCTACTTTTAACTCTACCACATATATTTAACCTGGTAATAACTTGGTCATAACAAGTTATTTTAAAAATAAAAATCTAACCGGGTGCTAATACCTTACGAAATGTAGCTCTCAGCTTGAAAAAGGTTGAAGACCCCTAGTCTAGACTCTGTTTATCAACTTAATTTGTCACGATGCTCAGAAATCGGGTTAATAAAGACTTCGTTTCCCATGATACTCTGCACTTAATGTTGCAAAGTCTCTTGTATTTGTTACAACAAAGACTTCATTTCCAATGATGCTCTGCATTTTCAATTATAGAGACCCTTTCACAAAGTCAACGCTTAAGGCTTTTTCAGGTCGTTTTTGCGGTCAATTTTGGGTCATTTTTCAGATTGTTGTTTTGGTCATTGGGTTGGTTTTAGGGTCGGGTTTTATGTCATGGCATTGGTATACAAATGACAAATTTAGTAAAGATAATACTTTTTTTTTTTAGAAAATATAATTACATCCATCAATTATTATTCCTTCTTTCGTCTAAGTTTTTTTTTTCCTTCTTCGTTCTTCCTTTCTTTTGTTCTTTCGTTTTTTTCCCTTCCTCTTTTTACTTTCGTTCCATTTCTTCTGGTATCTCACGAACCGTACCCTCGTGGTTTGGGTCCTACGTCTAAGAAAGGACGCAATGTGTTAACTACGGCAATATGACCTCTGAACATTTTGATGTCACCGGTGGCTTTCCAGAGGGCTCTGTACTTGGGCCCCCTTCTTTTTAGTATTTATATGCTTCCGCTTGGTGATGTTATCTGCAGGTACAATATAAAGTTTCCATTACAATCCAGATGACACTCAACCAAATCTGCCACTGGAGGCAACTGCTCCGCTAAATTGAGGACATTTGGAGGATTGCCTTACTGAGATGGATGTTGTTTAAATGTTAGCGCCTCAACCCAGAAATATACAATATGGCCATTTTTAGTCCAGCTCATTGTCGTGACTTGTTCTAAAACACTGCACTGAAACTTGACAAATGTAACGTCACACAAAGTGACAAAATTCTAGGTTTCATATTTCATCCTAATCTGTTTTAGTTACATGTGACAAATACTACCAGAAAGGCTTTCTTCTACCTTCGTAATATTGCAAAGATTCTCTCGATGCTGTCGCAATCAGTTACTAAGTTTCTCGGCTTGATTATTGTAACATATTGCTCTCTGGTCTCCCGATGTCTAGCAGCAAATTTGCAGCTCATTCAAAATGTGGCACTGAGACTTTTGACCAAGACCAGAAAGTTGATCATATCACATTCCAATTTTAGCTAACTTACACTAGAAACTATTACATTATTTTAATTCTGGACAGCTTTTTCCACTGTTGACAGTTCCTGGCCTGTTTTTAGGTATGGCAAAGTTGGCACCAGTCCATTTCCTAATGTTGTCGACCAATGTTCCCTCTAAGCTGCGTGTGTGCGCAATTGCGCACTACCCAGAGCTTTTCCGTGCACAAGAAAAACTTGCCTGCTCACAAAAATCAGGGCTGAAATTGCTAATTGAGAATTGAGTCAACGTTACAGTGCATGAAGGTAAAAACACAAGGGTTCCCCTGACGTTGTGTGCTAAATGCGGTATTTTGAAGTCAAGGTCGAAGTAGAACGAAGTTGAGTAAAGTCAGTAGAGTTTTTCGAGAACCGGCTTCTTCGGCTTGGCTCACTAAAAGGAACCGAATCTTTCGGGTCCTAAACGGCTCTTCCAGTTGTTTTTGCTTCTTTCATCCCTATATGACCAAATATTATGTAAAATTATGCACAAAATGGCTTAAAGGAAGGGGGAATAGAACAAAAAAAAAAATGAAAAAGTAGTGAAAAGCTGAGAAAAAAAAAAGAAACAAAAGGAAGAGAAAAAAGAAAGAAAAATTCAGGAAAAAGACAGAAAAAACAAAATAAAGAAATGTAGGAAAAAAGTAAATAGAGAACAAAAAGAAAAAAGTAACGGCTCGGAAAAAATAAACACAATGAGATTTTTTTAAAGGAATTTTTAAAAAAGTGGGAAAAAAAACACAGAAAAAAGAAGAAAAAGTTTGTGTTGCATTTAAATAATTTCCAATTATACCAAGTCAATCTTGTTGCCAACATTGTACTTTCACTAAAAAATGTGATTAAATACAGTTGTGTATCGTGCAACCGACTAAATAAGCCCCCAAAAATGTTAGTATTATGCAACAGAAGATACCAGGAAAAAACAGAAATGGAAATCTTGTGAAAGAATTGTAAAAACAAATGACGTTTGTAGGCCGTACAACCTTTGCAATCGTACATGAGTCAATTCATTCAAAAGTGAAAAAGATTTTTGCATTGCCAGAAACTCAGCAAAATGTAACTTTATGTCAAGTTTTGGACATGTTTGATAACGATTTAGTTGCCACACTTGGGATTATGGTTGCTCACTGTTGTTTTGAAGCGTTGCTCACCGACTTTGTGTGAACGCTCAGACCCGTGGAAAATTAGAGGGAACATTGTTGTCGACCCAGTTTTAGGGTAGGTCACTTAAAAAAATGGGGAAAATGATTCACATTTTGATTTCAACATTTATTTAACAAACTACACCATTTGTGGTTTATATATTGTGAAGGGAAGGGGATCATGTAGGTTTTTTTTACAGAAACTAAAGAAATACTGTAAGTATGTATGGCATAGAAAAATAGTTTTGGAACATAATGCAACCCGGATTGTTTCAGACGGAGAGCATGCAAAGATACTGGCAGGGAAATGCTACATGCTAATGCTAACATGTGGTAAATTGAATGGACCTTCATGCAATTTAATTCCCAATTACGTAAACCCCCGGGATATGGCAACGCCACCTTACGCCATTTTCACATTTTGGCGTGGAAAAGGATCTTTCAGCCCCTTTACACAGGGGTTTCCCCACCATACAACATCAACTACAAACTATTTGGTGTGCCCAAAAACTTTGCTGTGGTAATCCATATGATGAGTTACATCTCTAAGATGCCTGTCTCCAATTGGTTGACATCATATGGATTCTGGCCATTTATTAGTTTGCATCACAGCATCATGAACACTGATTTGCTATTGGCTGAATTACCTCCCACAATGCTTTTCCATCTCTTTTCAGTTCAGAATTTCATGTGATTTGTAAAGACTCGGGAACACAAATTTTGTATATTTTGTACAGTATTTATTAGCTATGGGTCCCAAACCTTGCAGTGATGCTGGAGAGAGAAGCAAAACAGGATAACCATTGAAACAAAGCTTGTGATTAGCAACAAAAATACAAACAGGCCAGACAGGACCATTATTAACAATAAAAAGGTGATTAAAACAAGGAAATATAATGGCATGATAATTCTGGCATGTAGTTTAAAATCCGTTTAATTTTTACTCCGTCTCCTACCTCTAGCCATTCACCTTCTACTCCACTCCCGACAGCTCAGCTTGCTTCACACCAAAATCTAAATAAAACTTAGTTCTTCCCTTTACACATATATTCATTTTATCACATACAAGTTTATTGCACATAAGTATTACTTTATACACTTTTGTCATCATAATGTTTTTTTCAGTGGTACCGGGTTTTTAGAAGGCATTAGCTACTTACCATACGTTTCTATCCCCTGCTATACGGCAAATTTGCTTTGCGATCCCCACCTCAAGAGGATTCATGTCATATCCCGGGGATTTACTGTACATCCAATGTAAGCACCTGGAAATGATGGTGGGTAGAAAATCTGATAGTTTGTTAAAAAAGAAAATATGGGCAAAAATGAAAATGTGTGGACTGTACAGAAAGAGAATACATTCAGAGGGCCTTCCAGCCACGTCCATTTGGCGGCGGGAACAAACTTGCTGTGCAGTTTTTGTCTTTCGTTCTTCGTTTCATTTCATTTCATTTCGTTCTTAACAAATCCTCCCCGGAGATGGCTTAGAATCCAGTGCACTGATTCTGCATTTTATTTCACTTTGTATTTATATATATATCACTCTCTACACACACGCCTGTATGTATATATATCATTTGTTATTTTACATCTTTGTGATGAGGACGACATCATCAGCGTCGTCTTGCGTAATCTCTGGAGGCGCCAAACGAACGTCCAGTCAAAGCTTTAGCAATGAAAACAGAAAAGAGGCACAGGGCAGCAAGTGCAATGGTAAAAAGGAGAACGAGTTTTCATGAGGATATGATCTCCAGGATGTAAAAGACGAGCTCCATGACGACGGGGCCCTCGCTGAGCTGGTAGGAGCCGGCGTGGATGACGGGGATCAGAGCACTGTCCAGCTGGCTCAGGTAGGTAGCGGGGAGGAGATGACCATTGCTACCGGCCAGGTAGCCAACCTGGGAGGGAAAAGGAGAAAATTGCCTTATTCGGAGCTGAATAACATTGTGTGTTAATGTTCTAGGTCATTACCAGCTTTTAATTTTTAGAATTCAGGTCAAAATGGTCTGAGTCACCTGCTAAAACATCTGTCTTGTACAAGGGTACAGAGTGAATTACATCTATTAATTATTATTCCTTCTTTCCTCTGAGTTTCTCTTCCTGCTTTGTTCTTCCTCATCTCTCATCTCATTAGCTGCACCGCTTATCCTCAGTAGGGTCGCGGGGGTGCTGGAGCCCATCCCAGCAATCATCGGGCAGTGGGCAGGGGACACCCTGAACTGGTTGCCAGCCAATCGCAGGGCACACGGGGACAGACAACTCACTCGGTCATTCGCACCTAGGGACAATTTGGACCAGTCAATTTTGTTCTTCCTTTCTTCTGTTATTTCCTTTTTCCCCTTCTTCCTTTTACTTCTTTTGTTACGTTTTTTTCTGGTATCTCAGGAACCGTACTCTAGTGGTTTGGGTCTCAAAAAGGACGCAATGTGTTAACGGCGGCAATATGACCTCTGAACATTTGGATGTCACCGGCAATGTTCCCTCTAATTTTCCGCGGGTCTCACAAAGTCGGTAAGCAAGGCTTGAAACAACAGTGAGCAACAGCAATCCCAAGTGTTTCTTTTTCTTTTTTTCTGAATTTTTCCTTTTTTCTCTTACTTTTCTTTTTTTTTTTCTCAGCTTTTCACCACTTTTCCATTTTGGTATTTTCTTTTTTGTTCTATTACCCCTTCTTTTTAAGTCATTTTGTGCATAATTTTACATAATATTTGGTCATATAGGGATGAAAGAAGCAAAAACAACCTGAAGAGCCGTTTAGGACCCAAAAGAGCCGGTTCCTTTTAGTGAGCTGAGCCGAAGAAGCCGGTTCTCTAAAAACTCTACTGACTTTATTTAACTTCGTTCTACTTCGACCTTGACTTCCGAAATACCGCATTTAGAACACAACGTCAGGGGAACCCGTGTATTTTTACCTTCATGCACTGTAACTTTGACTTAATGTGCTTCTTAATTAGCAATTTCGAGCCCTGATTTTTGTGAGCTGGCTAGATTTTCTTGTACGCGGAAAAGCTCTGGGTAGTGCGCAATTGCGCACACACGCAGCTTAGAAGGAACATTGCACTGGAGATTTTCTTGTGGGCTGAGAATGTGCAGGCAGTGCGCGATTGCGACGCGCGCAACATAGAGGGAACATTGGTCACCGGTGTCATTCCACAGGGCTCTGTAATTGGCCCCCTTCTTTTTAGTATTTATATGCTTCCGCTTGGTGATGTTGTCTCCAGGTATAAAAGCAGTTTCCATTACAATGCAGATGCCACTGGAGGCAACCGCTCCGTTAAATTGAGGAAATTAAGAGGATTGCCTTACTGAGATACAAAGATGGATATTGCTTAATTTTTGGACGCCTCAACCCAGAAATAAACAATAAGTTCATTTTTAGTCCAGCTCATTGTCTTGACTTGTTCTCGAACACTGCTCCGAAACCTGACAAAGGTAATATCACACAGTGACTCAATCGAAATTCTAGGTATCATATTTGATTCCTAATCTGTTGTTTTAGTTACATGTGACAAATATTACCAGGAAAAACTTTATTCTACCTTTGTAATATTGCAAAGATTTGCCCGATGCTGTCGCAATCAGATACTGATATTATAATTTATGTGTCTATTACTATTACTTGAGTACTATTACTTGGGTAAAAATGACGGTAATGTGTAGCTAACATTTTCAGTTCCCATTACGATTTACTAATGGGAAACGTTACCGTAAATTTTTTTAAGGCCTATAATAAATGTCCATAATTGATATATAATTCTTGCACTAATACACAATTTATAGTGCCCCTGCATACGTGTAGCGTGCAACAAACCATTTGCAAAAAAAAATCAGTTAAGCTAGTCATTGCCACATATCACTTTACATATGAGTAGAAAGCACCGACTCTCCCATAGTGAAGAGTTGCATCTCTTTTTTGCTCACTTGGCAGCATGATGTGTGTGGAGTTGTACCACGTTTTAAGCATAGTTTACATTATTCGTTTTTAATTTATTCTTCATTCGTACTGTAACCTGGCATCTCTATCTGATGCGATGACGCTTGGCATGACAAACAAGTATTGCAGCTGCAGTGTGAGCGTCATTTTTAAGCCGACCAATAATTTTTTCTTCTTCTTTATTTACCGTGTGATCTGTGGAGTCAAACTGGCGAGAAACATGGCAAAGATTTCGACCAATTACAAGCATTTCACTCAAAATTCAGGAATTTTCCTTGAACTTGAAAACCCATCAAAGGTCAAGCATTTTCCCAGATTTCAAGCACCGGTGCGAACCCTATGTGTTGTTATTACATCAAAACCTCGTTTTAATTCTTAGGAGGGTTGAATCCCAAATTCTTCACAAAGAAATGCTGGTGAATGTCTAATTCCGTTTCAAATTATTCAAGAGAAAATGCCCATTTCTTCTCAGGTTTTAAACTTTATATTATTGTTGGAGAGTAAGAAGGATGGGGAAAGAAAGGTTCTCAGAAATTGTAAATTACTGTATATATCGTGATTCAAATAATGTAATCGTTTTTGAATGGATTGACAAATGACTGTTAAAATAATGTAAGATATGATCATTTTTTTATATGATTAATAGAAGCATCCAGTTATTTAGGGAATGTGTTATTTATAAGAATTTGGCTTCAACCTTTCATCCTTTTTTTCTTTTCTGGTAATTTTGTGATTTGACATTTCTTTCAAAGTGACTGGAAAGAAAAATAAACAATACAAAAAAATAGAAAATAGGTACACATCAGTCAAAGGCTCAAATTTTAGAAGAATTGAAAATGTATTTAAAGACACTGATCGTGTCGATGATTTTTAGATCAAATTTCCTAGAAGATCACAATGACCCATTACTTGTGAGCTATTTTCAAAACTGGTCAATGGATTACCCAACTGTTTTAAGTGGGCCATCTAGGGCCTGTGTTGGTGACCGATGGTGTTGTGGCAAATACACTTGCAAATGTAGAATGGATTTGCATACATGTAGAAATTTAGAAAGACTTGCTTACGTTTGTGGGAAAAGGTCGGGTAGACATCCTTGAAGATACTCTTGGCAGACATTAAGTTTCCTTGAAGATAGCGTGCAAGGGACGGGACGCTCTGTACTTGATACGTGATACAGGACCGCCTTTTGGGGTGTACTCAATCGAAGCCTAATCGTCACTACCAGCTTTAAATACATTGTCATGTTCCTAGCTCTGTGAGATCTTTATTGACGCATCAATAAAGTGACATCTCCCTCCGTAACGAGGCTGGCTCTCTGTCTATGTCTTTTATCCACTTATGAGAAGACTTTCTCTCGATTATCGGACCTCCAATTTCTACAACATTTGGCGCCGCAACGTGGATTGGCACTAATTAAATAAACAGAAAAGGGAAAAGACTTCTCAGTGGAACGGTCTCGAATGAGCGGTTGAGGTAAGGATAGTTTTTTTTCTCTCCTTGTTTCAATTTGCTTGTCGAGATTCGTGGGTGGACAGGAGCCTGTGGCGTCGGAGCTAAATTATGCGTGCACGTGGGATTTTCCGTCTATAATCAGGCCCAAGTTCGGACGGATGAGATATGTAAACTGAGTTGAGATTTATTTTTTTTGTTTTGTCCCGGGAGTTCGGTGCTCAAAGAATCCTGTTTGTTTTGGGACGTAGGCTGCTTGAAAAAGGAAAAAGGCTAATTTTACCTGGATAAAATGGTGCAGCGGCGTCGGTATTTGTATATTTATGATTGTCTTGAGATCTGTGTAAAGCTGTGATAAGACGTCGTCATTTGCTAAAGTGACAGTTCGAGAGTAGACGATCTATGTATGGTTAATACGGGGCATGTTTTATGTGTTTCCCTAGTCGATTGATGATTTGGGAGGGAAATGTAACCTTGCACTTAAGAAAAAGTGTGGTGCATGGAACCTCGCCATTTTCTACAATCTAAAAGGTTATACCGGCGTTAGAAAAATGAGCAGTAATCAGATGTTGTATTATTAAGATATATTCGCATAGAAACAAGCGATACAAAGAATGTGTGAGAATTGCTGACATGTTTTCAGTCTGGGAGATGTCTCATTCGGAAATGTTGGTGTGTGTGCCAGCTGGCGTTAATTGTGCGTGTGTCTCTCTGTCTGTGGATGTGTGTTCTGTTCGGTTCGGTTTCTCCCCCGCCCGCCTGAGTGAATGTGCGCGGGTGATTTATACTTAACTGTTTTTTGTTTTTTTGTTTTGTTTGGCGTTGGGAGAGGAGTTAAGGAAGCATGGATGAATGATGGAGTGACTGCTTATTCTACATTTTACGGTCCTGTATGTGCGTTAAAGTGTCTTGCTTTTTGTGGGTTGTTCTCGCACACAAAGCTCACCCCCACCACTCTCCGTCTTTCCCCCGTCTTTCGCTCTGTGTGAGTTGAGCTCAACCGTGTGTATTCCCGCCCCACCCCCGTCTTTCCCCCGTCTTTCGCTCCTTTGCTGTATGGAAAATAAAAAAAAAGTGGAGGGAGTACTTAATTCGTCAAGTGCTCCGTTTGCGTGTGGCCTTTTGATTTGTGGGATCTTGTTCCGATAAACGTGATAAGTATAGTTTGGGTAAATTGAGGAAACAATTTGGCAAGCATTTTCAAAAGACAATGAGGGGCAGATTACTCGATCTTGAGGAAGACCATGACAAATTTAAGAATTTAATTGCTTAGGTGATCTCTTCATGGTCATTTAACCTAGACTAAACATCCGAGTTTGTAAACATAACCGATTTAACAGGATTCAGAAGTCAGACGGACTGTTGAAAAGGGCTGAAGATGGCAAAAAACAAACAAAGACGTTCACTCATCCGTTGTCTGCGCCGCTTGTCTACAGCAGGGTCGTGGGGACACTGGAGCACATCCAGGCTGTCCTCAAACAGTGAGCAGGTGGCAATCTGAACTGATTGCAGCCAGTTTCGAGGAGAAAGAGGTAGACAACTGGGCACCAAGGTCAGTGTGGCACTGATAAAGCTCATGGCACATTCCTGCAGCGGATTGCGAGTGGAACGTCACGATGGACTGAGCCAGACGGCCAAGGCCGTCGACGAGGCGGTGATAACGAACAACACGAGTCTGCATTGAATCACGCTAGAATCTTGTTGATTGACGTAGTGTTTACAAATCTGAGGAATATTGATATGTTTGGATTGTGAATTATTTTATTTTTAACACAGAAATACTGCTAAAATTGTATTTTGAATCTGCTTTCCAGGAAAACGGTGATGTGTCTCCAGATGCAGGAGCATCAGGAGGATTATTAAGGAGAATAGGTAACAGGGGAATACCGTTGACTTTATATCAGATACAGGCCACGGTAGACGGAGAGAATAATAATAATAGGAGTAATAGGAATAATAGGAGCAGTGCCATCAAAAGATCTAGGTGCGGGAACAGTAATTAGGTTTTTGATTAGAGAAGTTATTCCGCGATTTGGCATACCGTCAGAAATAAGCTCGGATAACATTTGTTCAAAAGGTCGTGAAGGGCATCTTACAAAAACTACACATTAAACAACGGTTCGGTGAGGTTTATCAACAAAGTCAAGGGATGGTGGAAAAGAGTAAATGGAATATTAAAATCAAAGATAAACAAGATCTTTGTGAGTACTAGGCTCGACTGAGGGGATGCGCTACAGTTAGCACTGATGAGTTATCGCATGCAAACTCATTGGATCACGCATTTAACACCGCATGAAATGCTAACAGGCAGACCAGCGCCGCATCTGGGAGGTCCCTATAAGGGGCCGCCACTTGAGCAACTACAAACTGAACTGAGAGACTGTATGAGACAATTGACGGCTGTCATCTACTGGCTGGTTAAGAGACAAGAGTCCAGGGTCGAACAACCATTTGAAAAGACGTCCCAGGGGATCTCGTCTACATTTGGGTTTCAACGAAAGTGGAACCATCCGAGGCGTGAGGGACCGTACACCGTCGTGAGGGCAACGCTGGCCGCAGTCCAGGTCGAGGGCAGCTCAAAAGGGTACCATCTGAACCGCGGTACCACGGCTCACGCTGCCACCGTCAACGAGACCAAGCAAGATCAACAGGGCAGTAACGTTAAATTAGGAAAACAAGATGTGGATGACAAAGCTGTGTGTGATAATAAATTGTCTGATATGATTGTTACTAGGAGCAGAGCTCGAGAAATCGCAGCGGCGAATGGAAATTGTGGTTCCGAAAGTGCAACCGGAGATCCAAAAAGCGACGCTGCAGTTGCAGACCATGACGCATCCTAGAGACAGCGGCCCGGTTAAGTGTGACACTACTGTATAACATGCCAAAACAGTTGAGGATTTGGAAAGTACAAGTACATTTTACCTCATGAAGGGCTCACTGGCCCTGAGGTATGGAAGCTCGAAAGTACCAAAATCAAAAATATTACAGGAAAAGAGAAAAAATGTGAGATATGACGAAAATGTGTAAAATATAATGTTTAAAATATGGTGCCATAAGAAACATGCACTCGAAATCTTTTAAAGGGACAGTGTGTATACATTGACCCCAAGATGTCTTTGCATTGTGGAGTGCAACCGAAATAAAAGTGCTGAACAGGATAAATAAGGAGAGTCACAGTGCCCAAAGAAGCACTATTTTCTTCTAATTATTACTCTAGTTTACAGTCACGTAGTCACACCAGCAGTCCCTGCTTTGGATGCAAATTGCTAAAAATACTTTATAAGAAAGCTAATTAAACGATTTAGGTTCACTATCAAGACATTTCTAATAAAAACTCGCAGGAAAAAACCTTAACCGAGAACGAACGTTTTATCCAGAAGCTGTAGCAAAGAAACTCAAACGTTTTGATTGGGTAAGTGTTAGGAACTATAAACAGGACATGCGCATTTTGCTCCATTGCCCAGCGCCTGTGCTAAAAGTAAATAATAATAATAATAATAAAAATACGTAAGTATCTTCAGTTGTAGGGATTTTTAACATTTTCATTTTGGGACAGAGTGGCAGACAAAATGAGCATCAGCACTCATAAGTGACGGCGGGAGAGAGTCGAATTTTAAGTCGCTCGACACTCAAAACGTCACACAGTGAAAATTAAAATCGCTGAATGAAAGTACCGTAAAAATACTACGACAGTAATACGGTAATAGAGAAATGCCCCTAGAGCAAGGGTGTCAAAGTCATTTGAACTCGGGGGCCACACGATAGAACAAACATTCTGTCGGGGGCCTGACTGGTAGATTCAAGAGAAAGAGAAAGAGGGAGAAATAAAAGAGAAAGAGGGAAGGAAAAGGAGAGAGGGAGAGAGCATGAGAGACAAAAGGGATAAAAAGTCATGAGAGAGGGGGAAAAGTAAGTAATCAAAAGAGAAATAGAAAGACAGAAGGAGAGAAAAGGAAGAGTGAAGGGTAGGAAGAAAGAGAAAAGAGAGAAAAGGAAAAAATGAAGGTAGAGCAAAAGAACTGGAAAAGAGAGAGAGAAAGCGAAAGAAATACAGAACAGTGTCTTTGTTCAAGGCACCTGGGTTTCATATTTCAACCTGCAGCCTCTTTGACACCTGTGCCCTAGAGGTATACTAAACAATATCACAAAACTAACGATTCAATATAGTACTCTAAAACAAAGACATAGTACGCTACATCAATTAAAAATAAATAAAAAAATAAATAACTACAGAACTAAATACCAAGTTAAGTGCAAAAAGGGCATTTATGAGCTGGCTCTCTTCAATAAATTGAGAAAAAAGCAGTTTTGTCTAATGAAAAAGACTGACTTAACCAATTACCAACAACAATGACGTAATCTCGAAGCGACGAGATCTCATTAGCTAAGATCGGCGTGCAGAAAAATAAAATCTCATACAGCGAAACCAAAGTAACGATGATGTAATGCGTTGAATCATTGTTAAAGAGGAATTAAATGATGATGACAATTTAAAGGAAAAGTTTGCGTCCCCAGCATGAATGATGCATCTGGGACACAGGTACATGGTGAAATGAAAACACTGAGTATAATACAAGATAATTATACAGAATAGTTTAAAAAGAAAGAATGTTTAAATAACAGAACTAATCATCTCTCGTTGAATATGCGAATGGCAAAAGGGTAAGAATTTTTAAGACGTGTAGTTATGCTCCTAATAAAGCAAGGGCGAGTAAAACAAAGAAGACGACTGGAAACCGTCCGTAATTTCAGTGTCCATCTTTTCATTGGTTGTAAATGGACGAATTCAAAAGAGGCGTAATACGTAAAAGGATTGTTTCCTTAAGTTTTCTCATATTCAATAATAGATTACTAGTGGTAAGAATGATTTCGAATTATCAAAAATTGAAAGAAGTTTGAAAATGACGACATATTATCACAGGGAAGAAAATTGGAGACTAGAAATCATTAATAACGTAGCTGAAGCTATTTCAGTCACTGAATGAAATATTTCTTTTAGAAAGAAAAGAAAAAGAAAAACAAAGGGAACTAAGACAATTGCGTAAAAACGAAGATTGTTGCGCGGAATAAAAGATTATGATAATAATATAAAATAAATACGAGTCAAAAAGATAATTCATGAGTGACAAGTAGGTATTGCTTTATATCGAATCAACAATAAGAGATTATGATTACAGAGGGATGAAAAGACAATTAGAAATTTTTGACATTGAGTTCGAGTTGGCAGTTTTTTTAGGACAATTGAGTCCACACTGATTTTTTTAGAATGAGCGTTACGTTCGACAAATGATTAATAAATGTGAAACAATAGCTGACTTATGGTTTGGTTAAGTTAAAATGAAACATTGTCTATGGAAAAGAGCATTTTTGTTTTAGAAGACAATGAGAATAAGATTGATCAATCCTGGAAAGGATTAAAGGAATTCAAAATAACGGATTAGTGGATTTAGAGACAACCATACAAGACGATTTTGGTGATTTAGAAATATAACTGCATGGGAAATGAATGGAAATGAATTAAACTAAGATAATTAATGTCTACTAGTACTTAAATTTAGAGAAAAATTTAGAAATTGAATAAACTGGCTAATTTACTAAAACATCTCAGTACGTAAGCACGATGAGACTTAACGAGACTCTAAGTGCCCCTGAATTACACAAAAAAGTTAACCTAGTATATTGTTTTGCTTTAATTCCGAAAGGAAAGGAAAAAGAAACACTAAGACAAACATACAACATAAGTTATTTAAATAAGGATAATTTGCTGAAAATTGGGTATGAAAAACTTGAGACAAAAGTATGAAAAACAGCACATTAGGTAGTGTTTTTGGAGTTCCCCAGGGTCTTGAAAAGCACTATATAAATCCAGACCATTTATGATGGAATGGAATATGCCTTTACGGACATAGTTACAAAACGGGTTCACATATTGTAACTGACAATTAAATTTGGCATGACACTCCATCTTCAGAGTTAGGTAAAGGTTCGGAAAAGATAAGGTTATAGTTATAATTAATACAATATTTACACAAGAATGTGCATTTAAAATGTTACATACAGTTGAGGTTTGTGTAAATGTGCATTTGGTGAAAAATAGTCATTGTAGTGAAAAAAAAAAAAAAGTTGTCAGCATTGTGCAAAACATATAACAGTATTTTTATGGATAAGCTATGAAAATAAAAGGAAATTATTGAAAGGATCAATATCTAATTGAGGGCATATAAACATAGACATAACATGTTGTTTTGCTTTAGAATAAGAAGATACGTACCACGCAATACATAAAATTTTATTATAGAAAAAGATGCTGAGCACAGGGGTGAACGAATTAATCAGATGGATAGATAGATAGATACTTTACTCATCCCCTGAGGGAAATTCACATTTCCAGCAGCATCCCTGAGCTGAGAACAATACAATAATAAAGCCAAAAGAATACAATATACAAATACCCAGTGTGACGTGCAAATGCCCACTTTAGCATGTTATATAGGGTAACTAAATAGTGCTACACAGAATACATATTGCAGTAAGATTCGGTAATGTCCAATGTAGGTGGTGTTGTTTAGTGTACGTATTATAGAAAGTAGTCCAAGTGTTGCAAGGCACTATAAAGTAAGCAAAAATAAGTAAACAAATAAATAAATCACAAAAGTAGCGAAAATAACACGGGAGCTGCTGGAGTGGCTGCCATTCGTGACGGCGCCGGAAGTAACATTATCAAATACATTTTTCCACAATTGGGTCAGAATTAAACCTCTAGGGTTTAATCCAGCCATTCATGTGCAGTAAACCAAAGGAGAACAAGAAATGGGATGGTAAAGTATTACAATAATGTAAATCCTACTACAGAAATTCTATGAAGTTACTAGAAAACGGAATATAGAGCTTGAAAACGGGACATAGTATATGGTACGGCTATAATTCTAAAAAGACCAACTACAGAAATTCTGCAAGAATACTGCTACAAAACTACAACAGCATTAATACTAGCGCTACTAAAAAAAAAAAAAAAAAAATCCTTCAAAAATACTACAACAGACTTCGAAAATATTACAGAATCTTATTTAATCTTATTTTGTAAATATTATAAGATACTACTGCAGAAATGGTTGAATTAAGTGCAGAGCGGATCAGAACTCAATCGCTTAACGACCGGTTACTTCTATTCAGCAAAATTGTCCAACGCTTAGGGAATAAACAAAACAGCAACTGGCTTACAGGCAAACAGGAACTCAGACTAGGAATACTCATAAAACAGGCTTTTACTCAGAACGGGCAAGCCCTTACGAAGGACACACGCAAATTAGACGGTCGCCACGGCGACCATGCTGGACATGACAGAAATACTACATACGTGCACAACTACAATAACACAGTTGTACCTCTACGTATAAGTTTAATTGGTTCTAGCAGTAAATATGGAATGATGAAACTATTGTAAATCGAAACACATTATCAATTTGAATCAATTGGATTGAAACGGGATTAGTCCGTTCCGAAAGCAAGCGAACCTTGTTGAATCAACTGCAATTGCCCTGAAGGTATGCTGGTGTTCAGTAGGGGTTCATACATATACACAAAATAGATAAACATGAAATAAATACAATGAAATATAACATCATAACTGTAAATGAGAAAAACTGGGTGTGTCCCCAGGCTCGTGACGCCAAAAGTTTGCCCACCCTTGACTTAGAACCATTGTTTTTGGGACGATGGACTGGTGGTTAATTGCGCTTTTAATGACGGATTTCTTTTTAGGTTCTTTTTAAGAAGCAGAATGTTGGAAAAAAAATTTTGAGCTGATTGTAGGCGATGATGAAATAGGTCGATAAATTCTCTATAGAGCGTGACGTCTCGTTTGGTTTCATGTTATAGTCATCATAGTTCCATTCCACTCCATTTAGTTATTAGTATCGATACGACGACACACACACACGCACACTGCTGTCGTCTTAATAAAACTGAATCGTCTCTGCACCGCACAACACAGTGGCCACGATCACACTCTCAGTCCACTCTTGGCGCCCATACTCAGTCATCCCTCTCCTCAGAGCGCCCTAAACCTTGCTTCCTTGATTGAGTAGAAGGACGTGTATAAATAGTGCAATTGCGATAGAAGACAAGTTTGAATTACTGAAATTCCGAGTATTGTGGGATGAGTCAGACGAAAGAGAGACATAGATTGTGAACTTAGGTTTTAACTCAGGGGGGAAGTTGAGACATTCCGTAAAAATAAGTTAAAACCTAGTTTTTTCCGGAATTGATGAAAAATTGTCTTCTGAATAAGCTCTCCATATAACTGTTTTTTGAGATTCAAATTACGAAATTTGGACGGATAGAAAAATATTACACAGAAGAAATGTTGTAATATTACAAAATTTACAGTGTTTGTCAAATTGATTAACAAAAATCAATTAAGATAACCATTCACCATTAGCAAATCGCCCACATTGAGAACATTTTGGGATGGTATTTTTCGAACAGGGACCAGCTTCGTTCAAAACCATAACCCTAACTCGGTAGTTGTGTAGGCGCATGGCCTCAATGTGCACTGACTTAATTTGACTAATTAACTTAAATTTTTGTGGGCCCTCTGTCTTGTCATATGTTTTATGTTTGTTCAATGTTGTAAGTGTTTGTATTCTTTCCTGTATTCTTATCTTTCTTGTCTATATGGTTGTCCAGCGTTTAATCGGCCCACGTAACTGAAAGGATTAACAGAAAAATATCGAAGGAAAAGGAAAAAGGGAACAATACAGTACTCATTGAGACGAGAAAAACGTTTTTAAAAAGGTAGACGGTTTAAAATGTATTGTTTTAGATAGAACCGATAGCACGTCTCGTTAGGAATCGAAAACGTTCGTTTTTTTTTTTAGAAATCGTTTTGAAGCTAAGGGTGTGCAACATAACGTCCGAGAGCCTATGGAGTTCCCAGAAAAATAAATGTTTTTTCAGTTGGAAAACGATGAATTTAGAAGTGAAAAGTCTAGAAAAGTTTGTTTGGTTATTTTAGGTGCTTTAGATTAAGTTAATGCCAGAATAACACCAAGAAAGGATAGGATAATAACAAAAAGAAAAAAGTTAACCTATTCCGGTTTTCAGTTCAAAATTGGAGAGTTAAGGAATGTGAAGACGAGGAAAAATCCAATTGAGTGTATTGGAATGGAGTAATTTGGGAATGAAAAGCATTGTTGTACGAGAATAGTGGAAAAGCGTGAGTAAATTCTTTCTTTTCATTGAATATGGAGGGAAAAATTCATTGAGTCGAATAAAAATGAGTAAGATGAATCATTGTAGATCAATGCACGTCGTTTTCACATTGAGTAGGTGAAGCTAAGATAGTAGATTGAATTGGTTTGGAAAAAATAAAATAAATAAATAAATAAATAAATAAGTGAGATGGTTATATGTCAATTTCCCATTAAACTAGTGGGCTAAAAAGCATGTGTTAGAGGGCGTAGGAGAAGGGAAAGGTATGTAGAAAATGGATTGTTGGCAGAGCAAGTAAGGAAGTTACAAATACAGAAAGATAAAAGTTAGTAAAAGAAGGTAAAAAGGGGAAAAGAAAGTAGGCGTTGAGGAAAAGAGAAGAGGGGGACATGCAAGTGACAAAGGGAAGGAATGTAAAGGGGAAAAGGTAATTGAATGAAATATTTTTGTTGACAATTGGCCGGAGTTAAAGAGCATATGTTCCGGATGGACGTGTATAGCTAGATACCATCGGACAGCCGAGAGGAATTCCAGAGGAATTTAAAGCTAGGGATGAAATTAAGTCTGGATTAGAATCGATATTTATCTGGATAACTCCGAAAAAGAACGCAGAATGGATTAATTACATTTATTGATTTATTACAACCAACGACGTTTTATTAATTACATTAACGAGGCCTTTAGTGCAGTAGGAAAGCCAGTAAAGGGGGCGTGTGTCATATGATAAAGGAGGAATGCTGTACTTATATACCTTTATACACAGCCGAAGCAGGAAGCTTCACAAAAGCACTGTCGAAGATTCGTGAGTTGAGCAATGAAGTGACAGTAAATACTGAAAAGAACAGTATCTCTTTTGATTGGTTCTCGTCTACATTTGGGTACTGGGGTAGTCTGTTAGCGAAAGGGGAAATTATTGTGCTAACTGTCGTAATAATTATGTGTTTGTTGTGTTTCTGTGCCATACCTATTCTTAAAAGAGGAATGCTTAAGACTTTTGGAGAACAAATGACAGTAGTGGCGATACTAGGGTGGCAGAAGCTCAATGAGCACAGTTAGTGATTAAATATCCAAGCCTATTCCTTAGTGAGGAAAAACAGACGACTCAACTAAATTCAACGCCTTGAATTTTATCTGGCAACGTTAATAGTCAGTCTACATTATAATAAAAAAATGGAGCATCTGCGGAAAGAGACACATATGATGATCTGGACTGAATACGATATCAATTAGCACTATTGTTAAACACGCAACACACTATATAGCACTAGGAATAACAGCAACGAAATATATTTCTGATTGTGATTCTTTTGTTGGTATGTCACACTGCCGGGGAGCAAGCTGCTGTCTGGGATGGTCAGGATGCATCGTCGCTTCCGGGTTTTTGGCTGCATGGAAACTGAGCGTGATGCCTGCTGGGATGAACACTCACTCCAACATCTGACTTCACGACACCCGTTGACGAATACGACAATGCATGGTCTTCAAATTGTTCACGGGGGTCAGGCCAAAGGCCAATGTGGATATCACTATCCTGTCATGCACTCATCTTGAAATGTATCGACGACTGTTACCAAAATTTGTTATCACTTATCAGTTCAATTATTCATTTACCTTTATCACGTACCGATCAACCGTCGACGGTCCGCGTGTATAATCCAGTGTGTACGGATAAAGATAAATGAAGGGGGGGTTAGTGCATGGGTCAGATGTTTGGAGTGTTGGGGGTTTTTGTAAATGAAACATGAACAATGAAAGTTAGAATGATCACAGCAGGCTGACCGCCAGAATTTTATTTTATTTTCGATTCGCGTAAACTCTGTCCGTGTATTGATATCTATGATTTGTAATACTTTGCCACTACTCTGTATTGATTTTCAATTTTAATTTCCATTCAAAATGGGAGTATAAACTCCCAAAAGGGGGGATAAGGTAACAGAAGAAAAAAAAAAAAAAAAAAAAAGGGGGGGATATGTTGTGGCAAATACACTTGCAAATGTAGAATGGATTTGCATACATGTAGAAATTTAGAAAGACTTGCTTACGTTTGTGGGAAAAGGTCGGGTAGACATCCTTGAAGATACTCTTGGCAGACATTAAGTTTCCTTGAAGATAGCGTGCAAGGGACGGGACGCTCTGTACTTGATACGTGATACAGGACCGCCTTTTGGGGTGTACTCAATCGAAGCCTAATCGTCACTACCAGCTTTAAATACATTGTCATGTTCCTAGCTCTGTGAGATCTTTATTGACGCATCAATAAAGTGACATCTCCCTCCGTAACGAGGCTGGCTCTCTGTCTATGTCTTTTATCCACTTATGAGAAGACTTTCTCTCGATTATCGGACCTCCAATTTCTACAACATTGGATGATGTGTTTTTTTTTTTTTTTGGTTTGATTGCCTATTAGATAGATAGATAGATAGATATTTATTCATCCCCGCAGGGAAATTCACATTTCCAGCAGCATCCCTTCGCTGAGAACAATACAATAATAAAGCAAAAGGAATACAATATACAAATACCCAATGTGACGTGCTAATACCCATTGTAGCGTGTTGTATAGAGTATTTAAATAGTGCTACATAAAATACACACTGCAATAAAAGTACGGTAATATGCAATGTAGGGGGTGTGGTTTAGTGCGGGCCTTTACTCCGCCGGGTGGAGTTAAAGAGCCTCATGGCATGAGGAAGAAAAGTTTTCTTCAGTCTGTCCGTGGTACAAGACAGTGACAGCAGTCTGTCGCTGAAGCTGCTCTTCTGTCTGGAGATAATGCTGTGTAGTGGATGTGATGAATTGTCCATGATTGACCGCAGCTTTTTCAGTGCCCGTCTCTCAGCTACTGTTGTCAGGCTGTTCAGCTCTGTGCCCACAACAGAGCTCGCTTTCCTCGCCAGTTTATTGAGACGACAGGCATCCTTCTTCATGACGCTATTATTTGATCGATTGCTGGTTGCTCAGAAGTGCGATGTCTCTAGTTCAAGGACACTTCCAAAAATTTATTTCAAACTTCAAGGTGGCACTTTTTTAAATTTAATTGTGCATTTGACACGTTTCAATGCCACCACACTCGTGATGTCATTTGTCACCTCTCTCCTCTTTGCATGCAGAGTTGGTTTTCACCTTATTGCATCCTGTTTCCAAGTTGTGTCAAAAATCTGAGCTTGTTATAGTTGAGCTCTCGTACCTGGTCCGAGTCCAGTGTAACGCGCAGCCCCAGTTTGGCCATCCCGTCCTCCTTGAGCAGCTTGAGGTGCGGGCAGAGCGCCATGCAGAATGCTCGCGCCACGTTCTCTGTCAGACGGCTGTGCTCGGCTGGGTCGCTCAGGCCGTTGGGCTGCTCCTCGCTCTGCAGGAAAAACACCTGCATGGAGAAAGAGCAGGTTGAAAACAAATTTAAGTAAAACCTGGCTTAAAATGTCCCTAGCTTATATATAGCTGATATTTGCACTGAATTTTCCAGATACTCTTTAAAAGCATTTTCTCCACCATATAACATTAAAAAAAAATAATTAGCAAGTTTCCTGCGTATGTGTACAGGTTACATGCCTCATACATCTCCAAGATGCCTGTCTGCTATTGGTCGATGTCATAAGATGATGGTCTGCTATTGGTTGGTGTCAAAGCATCATGAAGATGCCGATATGCCATCGCCTGAACCCTTTTCCACCATGCCTCTCTCTCACTTTATTCACTTCGTAAAGACTTTGCAATTCTGTGCGATATAATACAGTAAACCCTTGTTTATTGGGTTAGGTCAAAAAAACGTCATAGTTGGAATCCGTAAGGTACAAACCCTTTTAGTTCTCATACTATTAATTAGTCTTTTATGCAATGAAACCATAGAACCAACACTTTTTACAGGCTGAAACATTTGTTTAACAAATAAATTTACAGTACATGGTACCTGTAAACATCTATTTGATCATGTATTACCAATACCTAGTCTCTTGGGGAGTGTTTAAATAATCAGAATGCAGAACATAATGCATAATGAAAACCTGAAAAGAAACAAAACTGTGAAAGGTGAACGAAATTTGAGCGAGGGATTGCTGTACTATTACTTTTGTATTGTATTTATTTGCTATGGGTCCCAAGGCTTGGGGTGATGTTAAGCGATACACAAAAACATGATAATATTGGAAAAGAAGTTTGAGATAATCAAGAGATAAGAAGAAGGCACACGCAGCATTATCCTTGATAAGGAATACTTTGCATCCACTGTTCCAGTTCAAGACACATTGAACTAAGGAGAACAAAATCTCATTTTAACTTTAGATGTCTATTATTTTCTAATGTTATTTAACAATATACTGGGCCTCAGAACGCATTAGCAAATTAGGGTAGGTGCCCACCTCAGAATGGATTAATGTCGTATACCAGGGCTCTACTGTATTGTTTCTGTTTAAAGTATGAAGTGCAAGTTTGCAGTACCTCGGTCCAGCGTATGACTTTTCCGTTGGCTTTGAACTCTGAGCCGTGGAATACTTTCACGCTCGCGATGGACTCCATCGATTTGCCGTCGATGGGGCTGATGACACTGAAATGAAGTAATGTTGTCCTATTATGACATTACATACAGTTTTTAATGTAATGGTAAATTAAGAAGTTAAATGAAAAGTGAATCAGCAGCTGATACAGGATCATATTCTTCTGAAAATAAATGAGTAGCGTCCTGCCTTGACCTCTGTTCATGTCTTTTGCTCAACTACCATTTGTTTACCAACATATCTTAAGTCGTTTCCTGTCATGTTTTGTTCAGTTACAAGTAATGTTCCTGATTTACACTGCATGGTTTCAGCGTCATGGCACTCGCATTGTTCTGTCTACATGTGTGAATATTTCTTAAGTCAGCCTCTTGGGTGGTGTTGTAACTATGTGTAGTTGTTCTTACCATGTGCAGGTATGTTTCCCCTGCATCTCCTTTCTTTCACGTTTTCTTCAGTTAGAACTTGTTGGTATTTCAACATATCCTGCATCGTTGTATTTTCATGTTTTGATCAGTAAGGGGTAGTTTGGGTTCTAACATATCCCGTGCTGTCTCACTTCCATGTTTTCATACAGTTAATGTTCAAACATATCCTGCATTGTCTACTTGTCATGTTTTGTTCCATAAAAGCTGGTTGGTGTTGGAACATCATATAGTTGTTCAATCCGTCTGCGAGTATGTTTGCCTGCATCCTTTCTTTTGTGTTTTGTTCAGTTAGCGCCAGCTGGTATTCCACCATAACCAGCTTATTTTTACTATCATGTCTTGTTCATTTACAGTATATCTAGTAAGTGTTTCAACCTTTTGTAACAGGGATGTGTAGTTGGGCTAGTGTCAAGAGTAGCGTTGATGCCTAAATTCTAAAAAAAAACTAATAAACGTATTTGTTCTGTTTCTGTGCACTAACCAATAGTAATTATTTTTCAGTAAATAAATGATTTTCTCAAATATTATTTTGAGTCTACATTTATAGGATACGTTTTCAGAATCTGACCGACTCACCCCTTATTGAAATCTTGGTCATCGTCTGTCCACTGTATGTCCACCATCTCTTGGTTGTCCTCCTGCTCAGCTTTCCCACACGTAATGGTAAAGTCCTTCATGTCCCTCAGCGCTTGCCGTAGAGAGTCCATGGTCTCAGATGTGATCTGGATCATCACACCATCTGAGAGGAGAGATGCTGCACTTGCATTTCTCTGCATACAGTAACTAAACATTTCAACGTACCTTCTACAATGCTGGTTTTGGCCAGAAAGCCGGACGAGGTCTTCAAGGCGCCGCTGAACACGAAGAAACAAGCACCGGTCACTGAAAAGTGAGGATATACAGTAAATAAGCGTCAGGCCCCGAGTAAGGATGAATTAATGTTTTTAACCTTTCCGCGGCTGATGATGGATGCTGATGGCCTGCGTTTGGTAGTTGCCGTCATCGTTCTGCACGCACACCAAGTGAGAGTCGGCACACTCATTAAAGCAGGCGCCTATGGCCAGCACGTGCTCATTGGATTTGTTCATAGCCTTCATAAGCTGCAATCACACAAACCAAGGATGAAAGAACAAGTTTTAAAAGGCACCGAGGAGGCAGATTGCATTTTTTTTTAATCCCGTCAGATTAGCTAAATTCTTGCAACATAGGCAGAAATGTGCAGAGCTTTAATGGTGAGATGAGGCTGCATCATGTGACTTAAGGGCTGTCAAACTTACTTAGTGAAATGCTAACTGAACATTTTCTACCACAGAAGAAAATAAGAAATGCAGGAACCGATATTGGAAAAAAATAACAAAATAAAACTTTCAACTTTTTAAATGTAGTAGATGGTGGATTATTTTGCTTATTTTAAGAATAATTTTCTTTCAAGATTAGAAAATAGGTATACTGAACATAAGTAGACACCCATATGTATACTGGAGTTGGTCAGAGCTGGTGTAAACTGCAAAATTTAGCAGCTAGCGGGAGAAGCTACTAGAGAGGCCAGTAAAGACTAAATTTGTCAAGCGTCGGGACCCCTAATCACAGAACTAAGTGATGTTCTGTGAAAGTTGAGTCACACTGAAAAACAAGGGAGGAGCAGCTTACAATAGCGGCTAGCAACAAGCCATAGCCTGCAACCCCAAGTGGCTAACATAAGTGACTACAGATTGAATAGTAAGGAGAAAAAACTCCACCGTGAAAGGGCTTCTTTTGACTGAATGACCAGCTGTGGAAGGTAGCGATCTTTACCAGCTAGCAGGAAAAGCTACTGAGAAAGCCGGTAAAATGTGCAAAGCAGAATTTAATCACGTACTAGGACCCTGAATCACGGAACCCAGCGATATTAGCTTGTATGAGCAGCTGTGGAAGGTGGGTGACACTGAAGGATGAAGCAAGGTGATTTTTCAATAAAAATAAAAACCACACAAAAAACAAAACTGAAGGACAAAGGAGCAGATAACAACAGCGCCTAGCCATAACCTGCAGCCAAGTGGCTAACAGCAGTAGCTAGAGAGGGAAATAGGACAAAAAGCCCAAGATGCCTGAATCACGGAACTCAGCAACATTTGCTTGCACGAGCAGCTGTGGAAGGCCAGTGACATTGAAGTACAAAGTAGTAGCAGCTAACAACAACAATAGCAGCTGGCAGCGAGCAACAGCTTGCAGCAGAGTAGCATGAGTGGGCAGAGAACGAAAGAGTGGAACAAAAAGATGCCTGAATGACGGGACTTGGCGATCAGCACATTTGGGGCTCAGCTGTGTGCAGTAAGTGGCCGTTAAGTGCTATACCAGGAGAAGCTGTCTTGGCAAAATCCTCCTTCCAAACCTATGAATCTCATGTTTATGAAATATACATGAGTTTTTGCTTGTTATTTGAATCAACAGTGTTTCATCAAGATGAAATAAGTATTTTTATACCAATAGGGTTCTCTAAACAAAACACAAAGGGGTTTTAATCAAGCTGACCTCATTGTAGCGATTGCTGGGGATCTTGATGCTCGTCTTCTTCACCTCCATGTCTACCACCAAGCCTTTTACCACCGGAAGCGCGTACTGGTAGTTGCGGAAGTCCTGCACGACATGTGACACATAAAGATAACAACAACATAAAATCTAGTCAACATGCCAATGAGAAGTCTTACTGCCAGCAGATTCATGATGGTGTGACCAGTCTCGCCAAAGAGCGGCTTCCGAAAACGAACACTGAAGAGTGGGCACGGGTAAACTGCAAAGACAAATTCTGTTGTCACACACGGATATTCAACGTTCATTAAAACGTATTTTCCAAAAAACAACTGTCTCACATCGGTATTCGGCCCCCAGCCGCAGCATGAGGCGGATGGGAAAGACTTTCGCCCAAGGCGTCTCCCACTTCTGGATGAGTACGCCAAAGAGGAAAGGCGGGTTGGGAAGCAGCAGGTCCTGCAGGGACTGGAAAGAGGGGCTGATGTAGAGGAAGCCGCCATGCTCCCTGCTGCCCAGGAAGCTCTGCGTGAAGAAGGAGTAGCTCAGGTGGCACAGCACGTTGCCTGCCAAAAGGGGATTAACAGACAAAATTTATGGAGGATTCAGAAATGGAACACATTTCACTCTCTTACCATTGAGTGCCTCTTGGTAAAGCTGCACGAAGTGTTTGAAGATGTCCTTGGGTATGGTCTTCTCATCTGGTAGACACTGGAGCAGAACCACCACCTCGGCCTGGCCCACTGCGTGCATGCCCTTCGTCGTCAAGTACCAGCACTTCCTGTTGACGTCTGAGCAGAGAAGAAAAATCTGAAGAGGCTTATGCATGTATTCAATGATTTCTTAATATCGTAGACGGCCGGGTAAAGGTGTCCCTTGCTTACAATGATTTCCTGTTACGATGTGTTCAAGATTTTAAGAGAGGAAGCTGTCTGTGCAGTTTTGAGACTGTGTGATTAAGGGTGATACAAGTAAATATGACTTGAAATACGATGTTTTTTAGGCTCCTCGTTACGGCAATTCGCTGGAGTAAATCAAAAACACTCAACAATGGTGTGCGTGCCTTTTTGCAAAGATAAAACTGGACAATTTCCTGTGGAAACCGAAACAGGTGACAAGGTCTCACAACACACTCGTGTGCCTCGGCACACTGCTAAAAAACCACTGCGTTAAACAACAGTACTTGAAAAACACATCCAAATCATGCAGTTCAGCATAGCTCACAATAGCAAGCGCCCACTCACAATTGACGATTTTGACCATAGCGAGCAGATTAGCGTTAAGAACGAAGACCAGCGGGTCAGGTCCTCCTTCCTCCAACTGCTGCATGAGAACCATCGCTGACGGACGCTCTTCCACTGCATAGTCTGCAGGAGGAGACAGAGGTGACGTAGCGTCAAAACAGGAGGATACCGGCTGAGTAGAAAAGTAGGGATGCACCGAATTCTCGGCACTGAAATATTTTCAGCCGGAAATGACCTTGGCAGGAGGAAAAAATTAAAACAAAAAGGGTTGCCGAAAGAACAAGGTTGTTATGATGTTATGTAAAAAGTTAAGCAAGCGGTTTAAAGCTAGGTTTCTCTTGGGGGAAGACTGTCTAGGACTGGGCTGCTTATATTTTATTTTTTAAAAAACAAACAAATTGTCTTTAGAGTTCATGTCCCTTTGCTTTTCCATTTCTTTAAGTCAGTAGCCGGACTTTGGCTGAAGTTTACATGTTACTACTACAGAGCTAACAAACTATAGTTGAGCATATCTAATTCATAAACAGGTACTTTGTGTTCGACATTTAAGCTAAGTTCACACCGCAGGAAAAATGTGATTGCTTTTTTTCCTTGCAAAAACGCGACCTGCATCTGATCTGTTATAGTTTGTCGGAACGTCATATATCTGAGTTTTTCGCACCAGACCCAGACAACCAAATCAAAAAAACGTATAAGAGGTCAAACAATTATTGGCGCATATGGGAATTTGACGAATATTTGTATCGGCTTTTTATTCATTCGACTGATTACTTAAGCGCTCTAAAGCGACACAGCTATCGGTCCATTTCCCTGACATCTACCCTCCCCTCTTCCTCTCCCCCTGCGCTACTGAAGCAAACGTTTTTTCCCATTCCAAACACCGCAAACAGTTATGCCAACTCCCCGACATGTCCGAGTGTAAATCAAGCCGCTGATAACATTTTAATGCCCCTACGTGTAGTCAAAAATGCACACAGTTACTGATGAGGTCTGATCGCTTATTTAATAAACAAATAAGTGGAAAAGACACAATCCACAAGAGCTACTGTTAGCCGCAGATCACGCACATTCATGCTACAGACTGAGAGCCAAACTTCCCCAGCAGTCACCTCCCTCCTCCCTGAAGTCACCCCCCCCCAAAAGGGTCCATCACAAACACATAAAAAGAAACAAAAGTAACGGATGCTACAATATTGAGATTTTAAAAAGTCAGTGATGGAAAAGCGTGTTTGTGATTAAGAGATCGCGTAAAAAGTGGAATTGACTTTTAAAGGGAAGCAGGTTTAGGTGGAGACTGATTTAATTAGCTCTTCTGACATTATTTTGTCAATCTGGTTCTAAAACAAGAGTGGCCACACTGTTCAATATGTGAGCTCTGTTGGAATTTCCATTTCTTTTTGCACCTTTTGTTTTAAGGTTAATTTAAGTCATGTAGGTTGTGTTGACATTTTTATTGATTTATTGCATTAAAAAATCAGGGAGCTATTTATGTGCCTTGATACCAGTTGCTGCTAAGGCTTTTTTATAACAGCTCCAAATATCAGTTACTGGCCTCATCTCAATACTAATCATCAGTATCGGCCCTGAAACCCCCATATTGGTCGAGCCCCAACACATGTCTGATCTTTTGGAATGTGACTGCTGAGTGAACACTAAAGATGTATTCATGTGACCTGCACGACAGGCGTCACTATTCTGCATTCATTGAGACGAGAGGAAGATGAGAAATCAACCGTTCCATAAGTACTTAGGCAAGGACTAAGCGCATTGCAAGTGATGTTACGTGACCTCATCTGCGAATGCGGGACACTTGTGGCGGTCATACAGGAGAACAAATTAATCGTATTTAGTTGGAAATGTGAACGATCTCACAAAAGTATCAGATTGCACAAAAAAATCTGCATTGAGCAATAAGCTCCGCAGTGTGAACCTAGCGAATGTCGAGTGGCTGGTGCTAAGGAAGGTAGGTTTTTTTAAAATTATTTTTATATTGGAAATGCGCAATTGTGACTCATTTGTTGTAATAAAATGCACCGACTTCTGCCCCAACAATATGTACTTAAAAAAGGGAGAGAGACTGTTTGGTGTACCAGTAACAAGAAATGTATTTTTGATCATAACTTAAAGTAGAAAGAACTTGCTTAAGTTATTTGCATTTTAGATTTTTCAGTAATTATATTTCTTCTGTATCACTTTGTTATCTGACATGGTTTCTTTTGAGCACGTAAATGCCGTTTTGTTATTTGATGAGAATTTAATGAAAAACATACTTAAAATCAGCATCTTGTAATAAGCCAGTCAGCTATTTATCATTTTATATTGTGATATTTCTGGCAAAAAAATATATATATACATTTACTAAACTCAGTTTCATTTTAAGTTTCCGTTTTTTTATTTCAGGCTAAAGATTTTCCTATCCACTAACCCTAACCTAATTTAAGAGTGACAATTATGTGTGATTTTAGGTGGATACAAGTGTTGGAATGTTCTTATTTGTGACAGAAAAAGGAAGCAACAAGAATTTGTCATCAACATTATTTTTTCTCCCCAGAAAAACTGACAAAGTAGGATGATCGTGTCTTGAGGTAAAAGTGAACAAACTTGGAGGTTTACAAGCAGATTTTCACATAGTCAAAAACGTTTTTTCTTCCAAATACTTTCATCCTGGTGTTGGGTGTATGGCAACATGAAAGCAAAGGGAGAATGAATGTATGATTGAGGAGGCGATGGGACGGTGAGGATGAAGGCAAGCACCTGTGATGTGGCCTCCCGTACCTCCTTTGACTCCAGTGGAGATGAGGATGGGAGGGAGCCCGTCCTCTGGGATCAAGCTGAGGGCACTGCCTACCGGGCTGCCCAGCGGACCGGAGGGGGCTGCCTAAGAGGGAAAGGCAGAGAGGGGATGAAGCGTGAAAGTTGAAAAACACATAGTGTGTCGAGAGGAGCCTTTGAAATTGCTAAAAAACTGAATGATTAATGTAGTATAGCCTCGGGTTACAGAGACCCCACCTTGTGATTTATACTTTACAGATGGAAGATGTTTTTTCGAGGCCCTATTTGCAGCATTTACCCCACCATACGACATCAACAACAAAACATTTTGCATGCCCAAAAACTTTGCGGTGTTCGTGTATATATATATAGAATTTCATCTCTGAGATGCCTGTATGTTATTGGTTCACGTCACATAAAATGCTGGTCTGCAAATAATTTGCGTCACCGCAACATGAAAATACTGATATGCTATTGGATGAACTACCACCCACATTACTTTCTCTTCATTCAGCTCAGAATTTTGTGTGCTTAGTAAAAACTTTGCAAGTCAGCGTTACAGTACAGTATTTTTTTCTTCTCATTTGCTATGGGTCGCAAGCTTGCAGTGAGGGTAAAGAGGGATATAAAACATGATAACCATGGAAACGAAGCTTGCGTTTATCGAAAAACACGTATTGTTACCCTCTTCAAGTTGCATGGCTGTAAGCAAGTGGAGGTCTGGGCTATTATGAAAGAAAATGATCAAATTAAAGCAAGAATGATCTAAGGGCATGATCATCCTCGCAAGAAAGTTTTAAAAAAAAATTCAATTAGAATTTGCCATCTCTGGTCGATCTTAAGTCAACTAGTGTTAGACTATCGGTTTGAGTCGCCTACCCTCACCGCCAACACGCACACACACACACCCTTAATTGAATGGCGAAAAGTAGTTAGGTGTCTTTGTAACAAGAAACACAGTTGCCGATTGGATGCATTGTTATTCTCTCAACTCAGTAGTGCGCTATTCACTTTCCGTTTGTCTTTGAGGATGGCAAATAGAAAAATAGTGAATATGCAAGTAAAGTGAAACCTTGCTGATAATGTATCCATTCAAACTACACAGTGGTTTCTACACATGCGGCAAAGTGTATGTGGAGAAACGCACCTCCACGGGTTCCAATCCAGAATTTTTGCTTTCATTGGCCGAAATTCTGGCGCAATGCGAGGGCAAGGGCACTTTAGGAGATCCCGTCTCATCACCATTTGGTAGGGCAGCGTCCTCAAACCACAATGTTCTCTGTTCTTGTGTGACTGAAAAAACAAACATGAAAAAAATTATAATGAATCACCTCCAAAGAGGGATATAAGGTGCAAAATGAGATGATTTCTCAGCCCCACTTTACCACATTTTTCCCAACCAATGATATCAACAAATGATCTCATGTTTTTAAAAACTTACACAATTCAAACTTAGTTGTGTCCGTGTGTATGACGGGATACGTCTCTAAAATGCCTGTCTGTAATTGTTCGGCGTCATCTTAAATGCTTGTCTGCTATTGGCTTGTGTTCCGGCATCATTAAAATGCCAATATACTATTGGCTAAAATACCTCCCCTTCCTCTGTTTTTGTCCGATTCAGACTCTTGTGTGCATCATAAAAGATTTGCAAGGTAGCGATAACAAATGTTTTGTTTTGTATGGGTCCGAAGGTTTGCAGTGATGATAAAGGGATAAACAAAACATGATAACCGTGGAGATGAAGCTTATGATTATCGAGAAATACAAAGGAGACACCTAGCTAAGGAATATGGCTGTGTCCAATCAACAATCAGGAAATGACAATCCTTGCAAGTAGAAGTTTTAAAATTAGATTCATTTTTAATTGTGTCACAGTCACCTTCCAACCTCTGCATCCACCAGCTAATCATTTTGCCCAGCAGAGGTATATCACATTTCATTTTTCTTTGGGGGTATCCAAACCTTTCAGAAAACGTGTCAGGTTTGATAGGCTAGAAATGTGTGAAGGCCAACTATTCCGTCTGGCATTCTTTAAACAGTCTTAAATAAGGCCGCCATCCGTGAAAGGTTTGCAGTGCTTGGTGATGATCACCATCGCGACTTTGTAGCCTCCCTTTGTAGCATTTTCATTTGGCCCGCAGAGTTTTGTAAAAAGCGCTGATGTGCAGTTAAAACAGCTTCCAGTTACTTCACCTTTTCACAGTTTTTCTTTCCAGTTAGCTCTTTGTACTAGTCAGCATGCTTAGTCTGGCAGTGCCTCTTGTTATTATATTCTAGGAAAACAGCCACAGTCTCTCGGCAAATTAGGCAGACGCAGTTGTTTCTGATTTCCAATCTACACTTGTCCTGGAAGCTGCGTCCCAAGGAAATGGAGTGAAAGTCAAGGGCAAGGTAGTCAAAGGGCTACCGCCATCCTTTGGTGAAATAATCATACACCATTTTTTTGGCACAAATTAATCTTATACTGCGGTCAACGTTAATGGCGGGACACATATTATTAACTTTATCATAGAGGCTGTGGGCCCCGTAACTGGGCCCCGAGCAGGACTTTGGACATGCCTGCTTTATATTTGTATTTATTTATAATGATATTTTATCAAGTACCCGTATATTACACAAGTATTTACAATATACTGTTTTGTTATTTTTATTTTTTTTATCTTAGGGTACCAGGAGTTCGGAACATTTCCGCTAATTAGCATAAGTTAATATTCCTTGCCACATGGTAATTTCCTTTTAGGATCCCAGCCTTAAAACAGAATAATGTCGTATCCCTGGGGTCTATTGTGATTTAATTTTACATTTTAGATCCAGGAAACAGGATAGTGTAATAGGGGTGACAGAAACTGGTTGTTAAAAAAAAATTGTCAAAATTAAAAATGCAGCCAAAAAAAATACTTCCTTGGATTGATCTCTATACTACTTTCCTTTCTAGACAAGAGCTTTGAAGCCATTTTGCCACATAAATCTGTGCTTCGATTGTTGTCTTTGCAATAAAAGGGAGGGAAAACCTCACCCTCGTTGCCGGGCGGCTTGAGGACACCCACCGGCACCATAACGGTGGGCGGGGGCGAGCCGAGCGCTCCAGAGGCCTGGACCTGTTGCAAGGGAGGGATGGTGGAGCAGTACTCTGCCGGGTTGTTGGGGTTGGGACTCTGGTTGTTGCTTGGAGTCAGCTGAGAGTCGTATGGCGTCGGGGCTGAGGATTTGGGGGGACAGCGGCCACACGTTGCGACTTCAGTGGACAACAATGGAGCTCATTCAGACTGCCGAGTCACACTTGTGTTGTTAAATCCTTCTTTTAAGACGATTAAGGCATGCATGCTAACAGAGTGGTGTGAAAAAGTATCTAAACCTTTTGGAATTTCTCGCAGTTCTGCATAAAATCAGCATCAAACTGGCTTTGATCTCTTCAAAATCACACAGAATCAAAGGACTCCACTTACCGCAGGTTAGAGCCAGATGACAGGGGACGCAGACCCGGGCCTCCTTCCCGTCCATGTACGCTAGTTTGCATCTGAGGCCACAGCACGACGCGCAAAACACCTGCGTGACGTAAAAAATTGAAGTTTTTGTTGTGCTCTTCCAAATTTAGAGACCACACGAAAGGCATTCAGACAAATCGGGACGTTTTTTCAGTGAAAGTGTTTTTATTTAACACTGTGGGAAAGGTTGATGCCTTTACAACAATTGCAGCCTGGTCATTCTAAAAAGGGGGACTACCTCTTGTGCGGCCCTTTTTCAAGGTTTCTTACTTTCCTCAAGCTGAGGTTTTGAGTATTCCTTGCCCTCGTGTAGGTTTTAGATTAGGGGATGGTGTAATAAAAAACTGCATGGAGTCTGTACATCCCTGTGAGTCTTCTTGTGATTAAGGGCTATACAAATAAACATTACAAAAAGAAAAAACAATTACAAACAAGAGGTTTTGAGTGATTTCAGCATCAATCTAAAAATTTACCCTAGTGGAAAATCAGTAGCTAACGCATGCTGTTCTCTGAATGCTGTCATGTCACGTTTTCATAACACTATTCCTGAGTCAAAAGTCACGACAACTCGATACTTTTGACGTAATTAATTCAGAGCTTCTCGCCTTTGGTGCCACCAAGAAGCGTATGCGGAACGTCGCCAACATTTCCATACTGGCAATGTTTATCATGTACCTGTTGACAGAACTTTTCAGCTACCTCACCTTCCACTGTAAAAAGTTCTTGAGTGACAGGTGTTCAGAGTGAACGAGATGCTTGTTTTTTTTTTTGGTCCAAAGTTCGGTGTGTGATGAGTCTTTTTGGTCGCATGATCCAACAAAACGAGACGTAAACAATTTAAAGGAGAGCGGAAAACTGCTCCATCATTTGCACCGCTTTTGACCATCAGTAATGGAAAACGACGTTGTAACAGCGGAATTCGTTAGATTACCCAGTCACTGAAAAAAATGCCAAGTGCAGTGTCAGCAACCACAGGCTGAAGCAGACAGTGTTGACACTCTGTTAAAACTGTGTGTGTTGGCAGGATTTTTTTTATCTCACTCGGTGCCAATTAGAATTTAAACCTACAAATGCAACAAATTTTCACCAATGAATATTTATCCGCCAAAATAACCATTAGACTGTGCCGACTGTCTTTAACGTCATCATGTTACTCCTCTAATTTTCTAATCACGACACATTCTGCTGTCCATAAAATGCCTCAAATATATGTACTATACTTAAAAAAAGGAAAGAGACTGTTCAGTGCAGCAGCTACAAGCTATTTTTTTTTACCTTAAACAGCCACTTTACTTCAAGTACTAAAGTAAAATGAACCTTCTTTTATAATTAGGATTTTAAAGTCATTCAAACAGCTTAACTTTATCTGTGGCGTTTTGTTGTCTGACAGGAAATGTTTTAAAAGGCCTTCTAATGTCTTTTTTATTTTATAAAATTTGCATAAAAATGTTTAAAATCGGGCAGCACAGCGACGCAGTGGTTAGCGCGTGTGCGGCACAGTTCTAAGGTCTTGGGAACCTGCTGAGTGGGTTCAAATCCAGCTACCGGACCTCCTGTGCGGAGTTTGCATGTTCTCCCTGTGCTTGCGTGGGTTTCCTCCGGGCACTCCGGTTTCCTCCCACATTCCAAAGACATGCATTTCAGGTGGATTGGCCGGTCCAAATTGTCCCTAGGTGTGAATGAGCGAGCTAATTGTCTTTCCCTGTGTGCCCTGCGATTGGCTGGCAACCAGTTCAGGGTGTCCCCTGCCCACTGATTGCTGGGATGGGCTCCAGCACCCCCGCGACCCTACTGAGGATAAGCGGTGCAGCTGATGAGATAAGATGTTTAAAATCAGCAGCTAACAATATGTGTCAGTTATTAATTAGTATGCCTTTTAAGTAAGTCAGTGAACAATAAATTTCATGTTTTCAGTGTTACTTTTCGGGTCTTTCGGCCAAGGGTTTTATTTTTTTGGGTTTCTGCATAAGCAGCAAATTTATATTTTGGTCCATCCCTACTTAAAGGGAAAGTGTGTATTATTTAGCGTAAAAATTTTTTTTTTAAAATGCATCTTACTGTAGGTTGGAAAACTTGCATTTGTTTTATATAACATGAGCGATACCTACAGGAAACTGACATAATTTCCACCATCTTGCTGCCACATTTACCCAAAAATCAAAAACCTTGCTAAAGGCTGGGCAAACAGAATTATAAGAAAAAAAATGGTCCTCTATGGTCTCTGAGTCGCTGTAATTTGTATTCTTGTGCTTTTAAGCTCTCTATTTTAGTTACACTACCCATTATTAACTACATGTAGTGGTCAAATAATTAACACTGTCCATTTAAAATTTGTCATTTCAACTTGTCAACTTGGCTGTCACTTGAAGAGTTATGCACTGACAAATACGAGACGGTTTTCACTGACCTTGCCACAGGCCCTGCAGTGGTGCCGACGCTTGGTGAAGGTGAACTTGGCGTCACATCTCATGCAAACAGGGGCCTGGGCATCGGGCACCCACACTGGGGCCACCTCGCCCGGGGACTTCCCTTCATGGGGATGCCCCACCTGAGCGTCATTGTCCGGACTCTCTGCCAACGAGGGAAGGGGCGAAGGAGAGAGACCAGGGGCGCCGTTGACAACTGAAGCCCCTTCGGTCCCGCTAGGCGGCGTTTGGGGCGGAATACCCTTGCAGCTGTCCAGGTTTTTGTTCTTGCTACCGGGATGTCCTGCGATAGGTTGTGGAATTTGCAGTTTGAGGTTGACGGGCTGTTTGGGTCGTGCCCCCCCGTAGGGGACGCTAACTGGCTGGAGGCGGCTGTTAACTTTTGTCTGAACACCAGCCAATGTGATGCAGTCCATGTTCTCCTGCTTGCTTTCCTCCATCTCTTTCTCCTCCGTCACAGAGTCCTCTTTGGAGGGTACGGGAGATGGAGAGAACCTCTCTTCGTCCTCCTCCTCCCGCACATATAATTGGCTCCCATTGTGATCAGGACATTCTGCTCCGTTCAGAAGCCCTTCAACCTGCTCACCATTTTGTTCAAATTCCGGCAAAGCAGGATCTCCGTTCAACGTTGTAGGCTCCAGGTGTGAGTGGAGGTCCTGAGAAAGAGCTCCCGTTTCACCTAATCTTACCTCAAAAGTGAAAAGAGACACGGCCAAGGCGTCTCGTGGCTGTTCTTTGCAGGCCGTGACGGTGGGCGGCGATGGGTCGTCCGCCCCGACCAGCTTGCCAATATTTGGCTGAGGCAGTGGCGGGCTGTGGACATCAACTAGCTCGCCGCCTGCCAGTCTTTTTGGTTCGGTTTCAGAGAGAGTTTTAAAAGGGTTAGGGCTCTCTAGGGGGCTGAGGTCTGGATGAGCCAGGGCGGGGTTCAGAGAAAGCAGGTGAGGAGGCGGCGCCAGAATCTGCGTCCACTTGGCATCCGTGAGAAGAGGGGATTCGGGGTCATCTGGACAATAGAAGAAAAACATGGTCATTATTTAGTAAATATTAGGCATGGACTATAGCTGTTTTTTTCTTTGAATACAGATAACCGATAACATTTTGCTTCTGGAGATCTGATAATTTTATTCTGTTTTTAATATTTGAAAAAGGCAAAGGATATTGCATAGGAAGCCATTTCCTTATTGTGACTATTATACATCTCCGTTGTTTTTTTTCTTCTTTTTTTACTAATTCGAACTGTTTACATCATTGTCATTGCAGTATAAGCAATTCATTTCCACACCCTCTAGAGCAGATCTACTTTTGTTACCAAGAAGTTTTGGAAAGAAAGAAAGGGCTCAGGGGATGGCTTTTGCAGTTCATATTGGAATTTCTTATGGGAGGTTTGTATCCTATTTTGTTCTCCTCGCAAGCTCCAAATTCGTTGATGTTTTCTCTCCTTACTTTGAGTGTCTACGAAACTATAAACGCATAAAGACCAGTCGGTACCAAATCTTTTTTTTGCTATAGTTTTTTTTTGTTTTGTTTTTTTAAGGGGGGGAGACACACATGCAAACTGCAATTTTCATGTCAGTCTTCATTTTTGTTTACAATTGCAACCTCATACAGCTCCAGAAAGCATGTCTCCAAAATAATAGTGTTGGAGAAACAAAAGCTTGACTATCAGTTGATCAATTCGTGCTTCGCTTATCAGTAATAACTATTGTGAAAAAATATTGTTATGACCAAATGGCCATGATCACCACCCTAAAACACAGTGGAAACTGATAATTTTACATCTTGCCAGTTGAGAAACGGAAATTGTATAGAAAAATTGGTATTAATCTTATTTAACTTGATTGGGAATTTTGTTCCTTATAAATGTTATTGCACTGTTATTACGATGCACTAATAACTTAAGCCATTTGCCAACCACAACCTTTTAAATATTTTTGCCCATTTATTAATACATTCTTTTTATCTTATTTTTCTCTTTTAAGCCTTTATTATTTGTTTATACTGGAGTGCCATATCCAATCTACAGTAGTTGCAAACAATGTTCACTAAGTTGTTATCAATGACGATAAAGCAAATTCTGACTATACAGCTCTGGAAAACTCTAGATAGTGGTGTTGAAAAGAGAAAAGCTTGACAGAAAACCAATTGAACAATAAGTAATTTGTTTGTCAGTAATTAATTATAATGAAAACATTGTGATGAGCACCAAAACACTGACATAATAGATATTGCAGAAGCTGCACATGATTAAGGGTGTGTATAGAAAGCGATATCACTTATAAGCATTATACAGGTGCTTCAAAACCCAATCGCACACATCCCTCAGCTAAGTAAAATATGCCACTCATGCTTATCAAATTACATCTTAACTGTATACATTAGTAGCTATGATACAATAAAATAAAACAAATATACAAAAGCTGATGCAAAAGGGCTGCGATTGGCTGGCAACCAGTTCAGGGTGTCCCCTGCCCACTGCCCAATGATTGCTGGGATGGGCTCCAGCACCCCCGCGACCCTACTGAGGATAAGCGGTGCAGCTGATGAGATGAGATGAGATGATGCAAAAGGGGAAACAACGTTGGGTAAATGTAAGGCTTGGCCAATTACTACCACTATTTTAGAGGTACCATAGCATTGCACGTAGAGCATATTTTTGGCAGCGCGGATCTGCTAAATGAGAATTAATATTTAAATAGTACACTACACTTTGTTTGTCTAGTATGGGAAAGGAACACATAGTAAGGTGATTTAGATACTTTTTTGCAGACTTGTTCGGGGAGCCGTTATGCTGAACAAGCAGTCATAAATCGGCATACACCGCAAACACAAACAAGAGAGGCACAATATAAAAAAAAGTGAATCAAAAACAAAACACACTAATTGGAAAAGTTCAGAAATACAGTGTGTACAATCACAACAGCCTTAGCCATGCAACTGATAATCGCCAAGCGCCCTGGTGCATCACACACATTACAAAGAACGGGAAAGGAGACAGGACCAAGTTGTGCTAAGACCTCTACAGAAAATCTAAATATATTCTAATGAGGATCATAAAAGCTTCATTGGCCGGATAAATATTGCGCATTCCTAGAAATATAAAGGAGTTCTTTTTTCACATGCTAAATAGATCCAAAGTTTAAAAGGTTGGCCCAAAAATATAACTAGATAAATTTACCTCAATTTATTGACACCTTCCTTTGAATCCAACATTGAAAGGGTATTTCCAAACCCATTTATTTACATTTACGCACAGAATGTGTAGTATTCCTCCCCACAGTAATGCAAATATGTTGCAAAATATTCTGGTGGACCGAAACATTTCGTCTCAAAGTTAACCTATCTGGTTCGTGTACTCCAGAGCAGTAACATTGAAGGAACACAACAGTTTCAAAATGGCGAATCCCATTAACACATGTGAGGCCAGCTCAAAGACAGACATACATTGTAGTAATCCGTGATTGCATACAGCTCATTTCTATTTCGAGGTATGCAATTATGGCTTCCCCTTTGCGTTTTCCACCTCATGCAGTGGCTGGTAAAATTTTGTCCGGCTAGTTCTCTGCTGGCGTCGGGGCTGCCGAGGGCTTTCCTGTTGTGTTTGCTCCCAATCAGCACTTGTTGGGTGTCCACAGCGTGTTGTCTGGCCGGCTAGCCTGGCGTTGGCACCAGTTTTGCCGCTTTCCTTGGTTTATCACAGTAGCTTTTACTGCTTTTAGTTGTTGGTTCCCGGTTAGTTTGGCTGCTAACCACCGGAGCCTGACATTAGTTTTGGTTTTGCTGGGCTCCTTGGTTTGTTTATTCCCGACCGGCTTTGAGTTTGTCGTCGCAGTTGTTACCGCTTTTCGTTGTCGGTTCCCGTGTTCTATGGCCGGCCAGCCTCGCGTTTTCCCGCCGAGGCTTTGACCGCCTTTTGTTGATTGCTACCTGTTAGCCATTCATTCGCGGCTCTGTGTGTGTTTTTTTTTAACCAGTTAGGTCCTTTTCAGGGTGTTCTTCCTTTGTTGTACTGTTACTGCGACACAACGGCTAGGCATTCTCAACAAAAACGAACAAAATACGACTTCAAACGACTAATTAACACGTGAAACAAGGGGGCTGATGTTCCTCCAATGACGCCATAGCAAAGGATGACAAAGACAAGACATACTGTCTTCAAAATGCATTATCGAGGAAAATGATTGGAGTATACCGATGAACTATAAATAGATTTTATGCAAAAACCATGTACTATTTCCTCACATTTTGCATGTTTAAGTATTTAGGGTTACCTTTTAAGTGTGAGCTTCCAGTCCGTTTTTAAGTCTTTAACAAACCAAAACAGCAACCGGGAGAAACGCTTTCTGCTTTCTTTGGATTTCCCTTTGAGTGCTTGCTTGAGTCAGCGTGACTGCAGACGCCTCTCTCCTCCCCAGACTGGAATGCGAGTTGGGCTGCTTTTGTTGTTGCTGCGACAACATGCGCTTGTGCAAGTGCACACACACAAACGCTAGCACGTGCTGATCAGGGTAGGGAGGGTTACATTACTTTAAAAATGTAATCCAATTACATTTACCAGTTGAAAAATGTAATCAGAGACGTATTCCGAATACCATAATATTACAGTAATGTAACTGGATTAATTTCGATGACAAATATGCCAAAATAAACTAAATATAAATAAAATTACAACATTTGGTTTAAGAAATGACAAATGTAACCTTGAAAAATAAATTGAGGAAATTAAGATCAGGTAATTACTTGTGGTCCAATTAAAAATGACTCACATTTTAATTACGTAGTCAAGTATTGAGTAAAAACAAAACTTTGCCTTGTTTTAGTTCTCATTAAGAGAATATCAATAACCCAATAATGTTTTTAACACACTATGGGACTCCTTTCACATCTCTCTTTGTCTCTGTAGTGTAGTGTCAGTAATAGAAATTATGATGGACACACTTAATCTATGAGTCCATTTTGTATATGTAAATGTAAGACATGTGAATGAGTGCATGAAGTGAATGGATGGATGAAATGAGGCAGTGGAAGAGGGGACCTTAGATTTTCTTCATCATTTCATTTAATGGCATGTCATTTGTTCATACTTGTTGATGTTGTCTCGTTATTTGCAGTTTAATTACAATTACAATTTTGTTTGGTTTGCTATGTTTTTGGTCATATAGTCATTTTTATAGTCAGGCATGTTGGGCAGCTCTGCGGGTGGTAAGGTCAAGAGTTTACGGCATTTGTGTGTGAGGAATGAATGAGGCTGCAGAGAAAGATTGGCGCAACTGGACACAGCAAATGTAAACAAAGTTAATATGCAAATGAGGAAAATAAAAGGGATCACCGGACTTTAATATTGTTCCCTGTAGTGTGCAACATGAAAATTCTTTTGAAATAAAATTGTAATCCTGCAAAAAAAAATTTTTACATATTTTGTTCTGTAACTGTAACAGAATACAATTAAAAAAAAATTGTATCCCAAATACGTAATGCCGTAACATGTATTCCATTACTCTAAAAGCATAGTGCCGATTACAAAATACAGCACTTTTTGTCATAATGAACATTGGAGTTACTTCTTGACGTGGAAGTGTGTCTAAACCCAGGGGAGAGGCTAAATTAACGCTTTGGCCTGGTTGCCAAACTTCAATCTCGACTTTCAACAATGCAGTCATAATATTGTTTTAAAACATGGTCATCTTTGTTTGATTGGCCAAGGAAAAAAAACAATAATAAAATTTGAGGTGGGCTGTTCAGATTTTCAGTTTAAAAAATAAAGTTGAAAATTTTGAGTGATTTGTTTTCATATTTTAGTATTTTCCATATCGTCGCCTTAATGTGTAAAACACATTTCCAAAATTCAAAGTTGTTTATTATTTAAATCAGCCCCCAAGGATTTATAAAACTGACTTTAATAGTAATTATTATCAATAACTATTTCTCAATCAGTTAATGTTTTTTTTTCTTACAGTAATGCAGAAATACATACAGGTATATAGTTATCCCTCGTTTATTGCGGTTAATGGGGACCAGAACCTTCTCAATACAATTTTCCACTGGGAAAAGCTACTTTAATTTTTCACATGGCCCATAATAAATGTTCATATCGAATAAGTAATCCTTGCACAAATATACATTTCATAGTGCCCTATTTAGATGTATCAAGCAACTTTCCTCTTAGGCGCGACCTGAAGGGGGCAATGACAAACTAATGCCAAGAAATGCATTGGCAAAACAAGGCCGCCAGAGATCAATATCATATTCAAGCAATGCAAGCACTTTTCAATTTTTGGAAACACAACATTAAAATCCGAGTATTTTCAAGGATTTCAAGCACCCGACTGAACCCGGTGCAGTGCCAGACATTGGATCTTAAAAATGAGCATTTGCTGCAAAATATGAGAATCTAATAATAGATGTTGTGACACCTCACCTTCGTTTTGCTCAAACTCGTCCAGCACCTTGTCCAGGTTAAAAGCCTCGGCCTGGAAGTAATTCTCCATGGATCAGGACGCTTCTCTGGAGCCAGCGTGAACCTTAACAACAAACTCGCTGTCATTTTTTACGTCGTCCAGTTTGATTGAATGAGTACGTTTGTGCAATATTTCCAAAAACCTGCACAGAGGTCCTCCTTAGCAGTCACAGGCAGTCTTTGATGGGGGCACATTTCCCCACTCATTGATCATTTGAGCCGTCGTGGCAGGCACCCATGTCTGATGAGAGAAAAAGAAATAATGTTAAATGATCAAGCAGAGTCTTATACTTTACAAATATAATTTATGTAATAGTATAGAACAAGCGTAAGGAACCTTATTGACCCGAAGATCCATAATAGCAAAATATTTAGATTTTTGTTTTGAGAGAGAGCCATACCATAAATCTTGAGAATTATTTCAGTAACACCGCCAAACCACCTCTCCACACAAAAATCAAACTTTCCAGCGCATTTTATTCCACGGTGTGACATTAGATGATTTGATCATATTTAAGAAGTAAGAATAGTGCCAGAGGCTGTGTCTCATATCAACAAATATACTACTAGGGCAAAGAGAAGTGCGTGTGTGCATATCTCCGTTCTCCCAATAAATTAGCTGTGTGCTTGGCTGTTGTTTCCGGCTGTTTACTTTTTCTTCTGTAGGTTTTCTCAACATTAAACCTAAATTGTTTAATGAGCTTTCATTCGAAGGATTCCTTAGCTAAGTACAGTAAAGCCAAACTGGGGTTCGTTAGTGTGACACCTAGACTGTAAACTGTAGTGGGGAGTATGTCGTTTATATACCGAACCTGTACCTGCTTTACGTTGGCTATGTATGCATTAAACTAGACTCTGTGCTTATCAGTAATGGAAGGCTAAAGATAAAATTTGAGTATGATTTTTATCTCTGAACCGAATGTACTCATGAAAAGAGCCATATCGGGCTTGTGAGCCAAAGGTTCCCAACCCCTGGTATGGTATGGATTGGTATAGCATAGTAGTGTGTATAGCAGGGGACAATAAAAATCTATCTATTGATATATCTTGGTAGCATGTGGAAATTTTGTTTTTTGATTATCATTTCATTTCAAAGCTTTTCATAAGTCGCAAGAAGATTCCAAACCCTTACGGGAAAATCCAAGAACACTTTACTGAAACAGTTGACTTCATCCGAGATCGGCTAATCGACGTGTGTGCCACTCGCTCCAGCGCTCACGCGACATGAACAGGATTAGCCGACAAAATGAGCAGAGTCGGCTCATTTCTACGCTCAGTTAGAGATGCTATGTTAAGCCTAGACAAGCATACACACACACAGCTGAATTGACATCTGTCAAATGCACACAACAAAAAATTACCAAGCATTTTTGCACAATTTTATAAACCAAATTTTTTCACAATTGGTTTTCAGCTACAGTATAGATATATGTTTACATTTTCTGGCAATGTCTGAGTAATTATTGTGTCCATAATACATACTAATGCTATGCGTTTTTATCTCATTGGAAAACAGCAAACAATGACAAGCTTCATGATGAGTCATCATGCACGCCACAGCAGGCAGCTGTCATCACTGAGAGCATCCTCAACATGATACTCATTGCCATGCTCACATTTTTGCTTTGCAATGCAAAGTTCTCAAAGAAGGGAGAGTGAGTGTGCAAGGGTGATAGTGGTTCCTTTTTGCCTGATATTGTTGAGAATCATGATACTGGGTTTTCTTGTTCCAAAAGCTCATGTCTCTTGAACAGCAAAGATGCCGTTTTTGCACATTTTTTTTTTAAAAAGTACTTAGGTGTGTAGCATATCTGTATTTTGTTTGTTATTTGACAAACAATATTTTTTCTATTGTTTAATATTGTAGAATAGTCTGTTTTCTTCAGGTTTCTTTAAATTTTCTTGAAGAAATTAATGCGTTTTTAACGAAAAAAATAATCGTCACAGATTAATCGGTTATCAAAACAATCGCTGGTTGCAGCCCTAGATGAAGGTAACAAAACTAAACTGCAAAAGGCAGGAAAAAAAACGGTCTGTCTGTTGGGAAAATCATATTAAAATTTAATTTGCCCAGACTGGCTGAATAATGCAGGCATCTATTTTTAGACATGAAAACATGCATGACATATGTATGTGTTGACATTCACGCCAAGTGGCAGCAATCACTTTAAAATGACACGACAGAGCGCAAAACGTCCGTCCCGGGTAATTTGCTGTCAAGAAAAGACGGCGTCGACAAGCATACGCGTGTCACAACTACTTTACTACAAAGATGGGAGCGTTTTGACACTGAGCCGCCGTAAAAATGGCCGTAAAATGATTTTTCACAGCAGGTGGGAGGTGGAATGTTGTCACCGATAAGTGTGGAGATAATTAGATGACTTTAATGCCAACGTCTGGTGTCTAACTAGTTGTTGGCGGGTAAAACACAATCGTGGAGGAGAAATGGTGTTACATTTCACACCAATGTCTTTCACGCAGATTTTCAGCTAAATGTTGAATAGTGTTACAATAACTATCCGGCCGATAATTGTTGAACCAATAATGAACAAATATGAAAAAAAAAAAAACAATAAGTATTTGGACTCATTTATAATTTTATCCATCCATCCTTTATCTGCACCGCTTATCCTCAGTAGGGTTGCGGGGGTGCTGGAGCCCATCCCAGCTATCTTCGTGCAGTGGGCAGGGGACACCCTGAACTGGTTGCCAGCCATTTGCAGGGCACACAGAGACAAACAATTCACTCGCTCATTCACACCTAGGGACAATTTGGACCAGCCATTTAACCTAACCTGCATGTTTTTGGGGATTGTGGGAGGAAAACTGAGTGCCTGGAGGAAACCCACACAAGCACGGGGAGAACATGCTAACTCCACACATGCGGTCTGATCTCATGACCTCAGAACTGTGCTGCACACGGGCTGACCACTGCGCTGCCGTGCGGCCCATTTATAATTTCATTGGACTCAATTATATTAGTGGCTACAAAACATTTCATTGTCTATCGCTGACAGAAGAATCTGATTTAGTCCCTCAAAAGCTTAGCACTTTTTGTTCCTAAATGTCAATATTCAGTAAAGACCAATGATATTTTGTTATACATATTGTCATTAATATTTGTGTGTGATTTTCAGGAGCTCCTTGTTGTTTCAGTCTACATTGGTTAGAAGTTGAATTGTTAATATCTTAAAGTTCTTGTATTTAAAAATTGTTTATAGCACTGAAGAGTTAATATTTCTCATTTGTATTTTTCAGCGATTTTAAGTTGCTTCACTTTCAAATTGTGGTATAAAAAGTTAATTAGTTAAAAGTTCACTGTAAGGTGAATTAATGAAGGCTAGTATAATATAGTAGGGTAATACATTTTTATTCATTAGTTTCATGCATAATACATTAGTATTGGTATTATATTAGTTAAAGCAACAACAAAAAATCTGAAGAACCATTTGTGAATTGAGCTGAAATTGCCTGTTCTCAAAAAGAACCGGAATTCCCATCACTAATAGGTTGCCTGTTACAAAAACATACCAGACAACTTGCATGTTTTCGCCATGTTTTATTTTTTGATTATTTAAAATTGTGTACGCCATATAACAATTTTTGTATGGGGAGAAAGAAAATTTAAATAACTCTGCTCGGGACGCCCCAGGACCACACTAGAATGTTCACCCACCGGGCTCTTTCTACAAGAAACACTGATATTCAATCAAACAACTATGTCCTAGAAGGAGTCAAAGCATGGATGTTCCTCATTAGAACATATTACATTATTTAAAGTAGAAGTAGGTTGTGTCTCCGCTGTATTTATTCCAAAAGTGCGCAAGGCAACGGAGAGACACAATAGTCACTCTATACCACGATATAATGATCAATCAGCCGATACTTTGTCTTCTGAAGATTGAAATAATTTATATTCCTCATACAAATACATTTTGATCATCTTTGGAAGTAAAACTTGGTAGTCTCTCCTTTCTACCTCTACGTAAAGTGTGAAAGGGACTGGGAGACATAAAAGTTATTCACCTGACGCCACGCTCTTATAATCAATCAACCAAAACTATGTCTCATAAAGATTCAAAGAAATTATGTTCCTCATATGAATATATTTGGATTTTCTATGGAAGCAGAACTTGGTTGTGTCTCTTCGCTACCTCTCCTTAAAGTGTATGAGGCACCGGAAAGCTATAACAGACACTTGACGCTACAGTATGATATTTAATCAGCCAACAAAATTTGATAGAAAGATTGGAAGCATTCATGTTCATTAGAAGATAGTTTGATTTTCTATGAATTTACAACTTGGTTTTGTCTCCACCTCTACGTAATGTGCGCAAAGCACTGCAGAGACACATTAGTTAGTCAACTGACACCACACTATAATAGTATACACTTTAGATTCCAAGCCATAGGTGCCAAACCTACGGCCTGCGGGCCATATCCGGCCAACGAAATGATTGTACATACACATCTATAATGGCCTGGCTAGATGAAACCCTGTCAAACTACAAATCCCATAATGCAACTCTTCAGCTGCCGCCACAAGAGTTCCCAGGAACGTTCCCCCTGCAAAAGAAAGGCTAAACAAGACGAGCAGGGGGTGTTTCTGGTGGCCTGGATGCTAACCATCACAATGGCGAAAAGAAAAATTTATACTGAAAACAGAGCTTCTCAATAAGATATATTTACTATGGAGAACAAATTATGTAAAGGTATTTGATGTTAACGTTTATTCTCGAATAATATTCCTGTCTGTTTTGAATTCGTGTTTATGTTAAAAGAAAGTTCTATTGTATTCAATAATTGTCTATCATGTTCAGCCCACGACCAGATGTGTGGTTTGAGTTGCGCCCCTCTGTGCAATCGAGTTTGACACCCCTGTTCTAAGCATTTGTGTTTGTCATAAGAACATATTTTGATTTTCAATTGAAAGTAGAACTTAGTTTTGTCTCCGCTCTACCTCTATGTAAAGTGTTTGAGACACAGAAGAGAAACAATCGTCACTTGGCGCCACGCTATATTATTCTACTTGTTAAAAAGAATCATTTGTGATTCTCATTAGATCCTTTTTGATTTTCATTACAATATATTTTGATTTTCTCTACATGTAGAAAGAAGCACAACTTGACCATTTCTCCTCTCTACGTCTTAGTAATGTTTACGGAATTTTTAAATTCAAAAAAGCTTTCAAAACTTATGATTATTAAAATCTGAAATGTCCTCAAATTAGAATTAGTTTTTTTCATCCTGTTTAAAAGAACATATGCTTCAGCGCTGCCTGGTGACTAAGCATGCACATGCATGACCATTAACCTTTTTTAACAATTTTATGACATCATCTGGTCGCATTTGCTATACCGACAGCAGCTTCAACAGGTGCTTAAGCATCCCCTGGTAGATATGCGTGCATGCACCTTAACTTTTTGCTCAATTGTAAGACATCATCTGGCTATACAGACTTTGTGTTATTTCCCCTTATCTGAGTGGGGCGTTCTATTTTTAAATTCTGCTTGCAGTCAATTATTTACAAGCGCCCCGCTGCATGTTGTCGAGTAAAAACAAAACAATTTCCTTGAGTGACTTTCGAGAGAAATACGACTTTTTGTTGGATTTCCTGCAGGAAAGCCAGACGCCGTTCAACCCAACTCAGCTACAAATAAAATGTCAGATAAAATGTCCGGACTGATTGGTTGATGAGGTGGCTAGAAAGCTATTAAAAATCTTATGGTTGGAGAAGAAGGAAAAGGGGGAATCTTTTCAGATTCATATATTACATAAAATGATTTATTAATTTATTATTTAATTTATTATTTGAAAGTAAATATTTACAATTTGAAGGTAAAATTTTCTTGGTCCACTGGCAGATTATATAAAAACTGTTAATTGTATTTTAGGATATTTTCTGTGTGTAATATAAGAGAATCCATCCATCCATTATCTGGACCGCTTATCCTCAGTAGGGTCGCGGGGGTGCTGGAGCCCATCCCAGCGATCATCGGGCAGTGGGCAGGGATCACCCTTAACTGGTTGCCAGCCAGTTGCAGGGCACACAGGGACAGACAATTCGCTCGCTCATTCGCACCTAGGGTCAATTTGGACCGGCCAATTAACCTAACATGCGTGTTTTTTGAATGTGGGAGGAAACCGGAGTGCCCGAAGGAAACCCACGCAAACACGGAGAGAACATGCAAACTCCACACAGGAGGTTCGATCTCATGACCTCAGAACTGTACCGCACACCCGCTAACCACTGCGCCGCCGTGCTGCCCAATACAAGAAAATATACTACTTAAAATGAGGTAACTTCATAGTAGAGAATACTATGGGTTGTTTTTTTTAACAAATTTTCCCCGCTAAACGACACTACAAGAAATTGTTTAAGTACCCAAAAATATACAAAATTCTAATTTGACTTATGACCGTGTGAGTTACATTTCTAGGATGCTGGTCTGCTATTGGTCAACATCAAATGAAATGCTGGTCAGTTATTGGCCTGCTTATTTGTATCATAAAAACACTGATATGCTATTGGCTGAATCCCCTCCCACAATGCCTTTCTTTCTGTTCATTCAGTTCAGAATTTTGTGCTTTGATGGGGAGTCGGCAGAACAATATTAAATTTGTTCTACTGTATTTATTTGCTATGGGTGCTGTGATGCTAAAGGAAGAAGCTAAAAACAGGAGAACAATGGAAACAAAGCTTGCGATTATCAAGAAATGCGTAGCTGGCACATGAATAGCCACCCTCGCAAAGTACAGTAAAACTTCTCAGGGCATGACATTTCTTGCAAATGGAAGTTTTAAAATCAGTTGTATTTTAAATATGCCGTCTCCTTCTCCCTTTGCATACCATAGATTTGAATACCCCGCCATATGACAATTTCCTCTTACAATTCCCACCTCAGAAATTTTCGTGTCGTATATAATCAAGTATAGAATTTTGGTTTTGTACTATTCTTCCCTCCACATAAATTTACAGTAGTGATTTGAGCACAAACTAAGACTGTATTGAAGATTCTGAAGCAGTTGATTTTCTCTCAATCTTTTGACAGAGTTTGAAAAGTTAAATCCAGCCGGATTGGAAGAGGATGAGGATAACAGTTAAGAACCGCCGAGCTACCCAATAGCGTGGTGAAATTTGAAGCGGCGGGAGACAAAAGCGGGTTGGGACAAGCAGCATGTCGCAGCAACGAGATGAGGACTTCCCCGTCTTTCATGTGAAGACGCTTTAATCAGCTCCTGCTAGCAATTCAGACATTTTTTATACACAAGTATTAAGCAATGTCGGTTTCAAAAATGTTATTTCCTTCTAGTATCACGGAAAAAACTGAAATATTGCATTTTGTTTTCTATCGAGGAAATACAGCACGCCCAGTATATTACAGATTTTGTCAAACGTTATGCTCATTCTGTTTTACCGTCTTCACAGAGGATAAATAATTAGGGATATATGATAATTATCGGCCCGTAAATTGTCTTATGTGATGTTAGTTTGTTGTCAGTTGACGTCAGTCTTATAGAAAATAATGACCCAAAAATTATTCACTTGACACAATGCTAAAATAAATAACAAATCTGCTGACACTACTTGTTGGAAATATTCTAAGCATTTATGTTCTTCAATTGCATATATTTTGATTGGAAATAAAGTACTAGCACATCTTGGTTCTGTCTCCTCTCTAGCTCTTGCATGAGGCTTTGGAGTAACAAAAAAAATCTTCACCGAGAACCACGCTATAACATTCAGTCAGCTCACACTACTTGCTGGAAAGATTCTAACTATTTATGTGACTTATAAGAATATTTTTAGATTATCCAAGTAGTCGTAGAACTTGGTCGTGCATGCTCTCTACCTCTTCTTAATGTCCACGAGGCACCAGAGAGCTTGCCTTTTTCAGCTGCATGGCTACGAATACGTTCAGGTTGTTGCGATTTACACCCAGACACAAGATTTGATCGTATATCGATAGAAATTAAAAGTGCATACGTTCAGCAAATTGAGATTTTCAAAAGGTTTGGAAAAATGCCACAAAATATAAATGTTGCATAGAATATTAAAAATTCCAATCAAGGCCTTATTTTAAGAATAATGAGTTCAATACCATTTAAGACTTTTCAAGGAATTCTGAGTTACCTTTACGACAGAGTAATTTATTTACTAACTCAGTTCAAGTACTGAATAACGAACACTGGTCATTTGGGCGGGAACCTTTGGTCTTAACGTCTTGCACACAAATTTGGGCTGTTGTGGTCAAATTTTATCCCCCAAAAAGTAGTCGTTTAAAGGTCTTGATTAAAAAGTCTTTTGGACGGAACCTTGGCATATTTTTAAGGTCTTACGATACCAATGGTATCACGACAACACTGTATGTAACATCCCACATGCCGACATTTCTTGTGTAAATACCATGTAAATTATAACTATAGCCTTATCCCCCTTGTTTTATAACCTTATCTTCCTTTGTTCCCTTATCTTCTTGACTCATACCTCACTGTGAATGTGTAAAACTGGAGTGTCATGCCCAATTTCGTTGTCACAATATGTTAACCCATTTTGTAACAATGACAATAAAGGTATATTCTATTCTATTCTATTATCAACTAGTTCTGGCTTGTGGGAATCGACAAAAGTCGTCGAATTTCAGCCCCTACAATTCACATTTTTAATTTGTGAAAAAAGAAGTCTTATGAACGTATTTTTAACATTTTTTCAAAACGTTCGATTGGTGAGAATGGACAGGGGTAGTCAAACTTCAGTCGCATTTTCAAAGAATTTAGAAAGACATACATTACCAGTCTTTTTAAACTGTTATGGCTGGTGGAAATGGACGAGAGTGATAAAAAATGAATCCCAAAAAGTCGTTTCTTAAACGTCTTTAAAATACATTTCTTGGACAGAAGCCTGGCATTACTTTAGTGTATTTTCTAATAGTTTGGGCTGGTTGGAATAGCAGGGAGAGGTCAAACTTTTGCCTTCTCGGCGTCTTGAAGAAGACTTAATTTGGACAGAACCTTGGCTTTCTTTTAAAGTAATTTAGATGGGACTTTGCGGTCTTTGAATTCATACTGCCCACTGCCCGAAGATGCTCCAGCACCCCCGCGACCCTACTGAGGATAAGTGGTGAAGATAATGGATGGATGGATGGATGGATGGCTAGTGATGAATGACGGAAGTGATCAAAAATTTTGCCCCCCGATAAGTTGTCGTTTCAACGTTATCTATGGACGGAAACTGCGTCCTATTAATGTAATTACCGTCCTATTAGAGTGTTGAAAATACACAGGAAGTTCTTTATGTTTTTCTTAAATTGGTTGAAACCGTTTCGGGAGCTTCTTTACTTGACTCGAGCTAGCTTGAGATGCTAACTACCTCCGGACCTCGGTCCAGTTGTCCGAAGTTTTTCCAGTGCTTCTGTTCTTTTGGTACCAAAACACAGCGAAAGAGTTACTAGGCAGGCTGCGTCAAACTCAAAAAAAAAAAATGCGAGGGCATAATAATGGCTATTTTTAGCCTCGGAAGCTCCCGGGGACAGCGAAGCCAAGTGACCGCTGTCGAGCCACTGCTTGGACCGGACTGACCGAATCGCTCTACGCGTCACCCGGAGCGAAGCGAAGACAAACGCTCCTGGTTTTGATTTGAAAGCCTGACATTTTAGTCCAGTTGTGTATAGGTTTGGAAGTGGTTGGGGTGGAAGGGGTTGCGTAAATGCTAACGAGCTAGCTAAATCGTCGCGACCCGTTCTGACTCCCGTGCCCATCGGTAGTGCCAAAATGGCAGGGCAAGGTCGGAACGAATACACCAATTATGCATTAAAAGAAATAAAAAAAAGAGGACATATTGTTACTCACCGACGCCCCCACAACGGGAATCCTCATTCCGACGCGTAACGGGCAAGGAGAAAGAGAAGAGTAGGCGGCGCCCCGCGGTCCGATCGGTGTCCGCCACAACTAATCGCCTTCCCGGGCTACTTTTGCGTGTCCTCCCCCTCCTTCCCCTCCTCCTCCTGTCGTCACACTGCAGCGGCTCCAGCGGGGCGAGGGAGGCACAAATGGGCCGAACCTGAATAGGCTGCAGTCAGAACCTCGAACGACATCACCGACTTCTTAATATCGACGTTTAGAGGAGCAGAGATTGGTGAGGAACAATACCAGGTGACGGTACCGGTGCCGATATCGGCCTTTGATGATGACCTCGTTATTCGTCGATACTAGTAACAGCAGCCTTCCGGTGGCGATTTAACAACTCATAGAAGATTTGCCACTCTGTTGACCATCATGTAATGACTGGCCGTGCATTTCACACCTAGGCCTTCAGTGGTCCATTGGAGCCTGGTCATCCTGGAAGGGGGATTACCACATGTGCGGTCCCTTCTCAAGGTTTCTTCATTTTCCTCATGTTGAGTTTTTCCTTGCCCTCGTGTAGGTTCTAGACCGGGGGTTGGTGTAATAATAGTCTGTAATAATAGTCTGTGGTTTGCAATAACCGGTGCAGCCCTTCGAGACTCTTTGTGATTAAGGGCTATACAAATAAAAATGACTTGACTACTTTTGCATCAATCCAATCCTCAAGAACTGATTTATGGCTATAAAACTTTTACTGCAGCTACTGCTTTGATACATAAAAGCATCAATAATAACCACATACAATTTCAACATTATGTAGGAATATAGGCACATTTTACTGACCATGAATCCTTTTTATTTTTGCACAAAATTCGTCATTTTTTCTTTTCTCATGTAGAGTAATTGCTTCATAGTTTCTTTAATTACTTATCATTACTCTTAAAACTCACTTCTACTCCATAGCATATGAATAACCTACTCTTCTCGTCGGCTGAAAAATAGTCTGTGTAATATAGTGTAATAATCTGTGAAGCCCTTTGAGACTCTTTGTGATTTAGGGCTATACAAATAAAAATGACTTGACTTGAATGACTTGACCGATCCCACTATCAGCTGCCTTCAAGTTGGCCATTTAACAACTGATACCAGGTACTTGCATCAGATGTGATAGCATGCTGTTTGAAGGGAACAGTCTTTGCATAGGTAGCATATACTAGTATTAACTTCTTCCTAGTGGTAATTTAACAACCAATACAATTTATGACTGCCGATACCAGCCTTTTGTAAGTGCATTGTTACTCGCCGATACCAGTATAAACTGACATAGAGTGTCCGTTTGAAGACCCACAACCAGGCTTTAGTAATGGTATCAATACTCGATGACACCAACTGCCTTCTAGTGTCCTTTCTAAAACCGATACAAAATATCGTACTGGCGCTGATATCACTGTTTTTTAGAGGTTAACTACGAGTGATGGTAGCTCATAGACGCATCGGTTGCCGTAAGTGGCCTTTTAACAACTGATACTAAGTACTCAGTTGGTCATACCAGCATCAGCTGCTTTTTAGTGGTCATTTAACAATCGAACATGTTGCTGATACCAGCCTTTTTCCCCCCAGACAAGTCTGTTGATTTAAAGGTATCAGTACCCACAATAACAGTTGATAAAAGTATCACCATCTTTCTTTAGGCCATTTAATAAATGATACTACGAATCTGTGCTGATCCCAGGCTTTTTAAAGATATAAGTGCGTACCATGGTAGCCGATACAATATTGGATGTCTTCTGTTCTTTACAACTGCCTTTTTTCTAATGACAGCAAATACCCATTAAAATTTCAGACAAGGTGAATTTTAAAACAAACTCTAGATTTGATATATTTTTGGACTAAAATATAATCCTATCAATCATTATTTTTTCCCCAATTTTTCTTACTTTATATTTATTTTGGGGTAGGAAAATTGTGAAAAGGCAATACAATATCGAAGCATGAGAAAGAGTTGAAATACATGAAACAGTTCTTTAAATTAAAACAAAAATCCTATCCACAAAAGATATATAATGTATCGTCTACAAAAATGTAGCAGCGTTCTGGCAGTTTTGTTTTGTAGTATTATGAACTCCATACGCAGTACAGTACATCTGTATTTTACTATCCCCTAGTGGCCAAAGGGAACCCATGGGGTCGAGATAAGATCTTGGGCACAAGCCCGGTGTCAATCATCAATTTGTTTTTCTTCGTGGAGCATGGACGGTGTTTGGCACACTCATGTAATTATTTGGATGACTTCTTTTTATTTCTACTTGAGTATTATTATTCTGAAGTAAGAGTACTTTTACCTGAGTAACACACTTTAGCGCAGCGTACTTCGGCGCCAAAGTGCACACTTGACTTGAGGGACCGAGCCCGGACAAAACCCAAACTGCACTTTGGCACCCCACGTGCTTCAGAGTATGTGCACACTTCGGGTACACTGTAGGCCCTGTCCCTCAAATAAAGTTAATCGGTCAGGCTGAATCGGGCTTTTATACCACTGTATTTTTTTTTAGGTCCGATCTCAACTTTACCATGGGGGGAGTCTACTTTGAATATACCATGTATTGTCCTGTCTTTTTCCGACTGCCTGCCTGGTGGTGATACGAAGGACGACGATCTGAGATGAGTCAGCGGACCAGCGTCTGACGTGAAGCATGTCAACGCCTGCATTGACCAGCTGGCAAGAGATGGGAAGCTGCGTCGTGGCTGTCATGCACTTTCCGGACAAATTTTCAACATGTTACCTATTGTTTGCTATGTTTGTGTACTAACACCAACCATATTGAATATCTTGTGTGCTACATCTAATTCACCCTGGTCATCCTGAAAGGGGGATTACCACTTGTGAGGTCCCTTCTCAAGGTTTCTCTTTTTCCTCACGATGAGGTTTTGAGTTGTTCCTTGCCAGCATGTTGATTTAAGATCAGGTAATTGTGTCATTGTAATCCTGTGCAGTCCTTTAGGACATTTTTGTGATTAAGGGCTATACAAATAAATGTGACTTGACTTGACCATGCATGTGTGTATAATTATATATTTTTTTACATATTTCATACCTTCAGGACTTTTAAAACTTGGACTAAACTTGAAAGAAGCCGGCAACCGATTTAACTGTCTGCCAAGGGAATGAAAAGCTACAAATAAAAGATTAAATAATTCCCAACAACTATACATAAAATGGATTTTCTTTTATTGTCATTATTTCATAAAGCATCTCTTAAATATGAGCAACGTACAAAGAGCCGATTTAAAGCCGTTTGAGTCCTTTGGGTGACGACTGGGTGTCCACAATCAAAAGGTGATATGTAAAGATCCACTTCTTGCTTTTTTTTTTTTTTTTTGAATGACGGGGATGCGCGGCACTTTCCACAACCATTTCCCTGGACGAGGGAAGCCTCTGAGCGTGCGTGCAACAGATTTAAAAAAAAAAGAAAGAGAAAACGGTTGGTAGCGAGAGAGGATCAGTTGGCTTCGTTCTTTGAGGCTTCATCAAAGTTCTCCACGAGATCTGCCAGACAAAAAAAAGAAAGAAAAAAAAGAGGTGGTCTTTAGAAGCTATTTCAAAGACGAATCCTGTGGGACGGAGCGGAGCTTACCTGGAACGGTGTCGTCGTCTTCCTCGGCGATAACCTCTTTCACGGCTTTCATGTCCATTGCTGGCAAAATCACAAAGGAAGTCGCATCAACAAGTGGATTTCCTCAGATAAATAGAAGCTTCTCTTTTTAGATCAGCGGTCAAAAGTATTTAATTAGGCATTGGCAGGCTGCATGATAGTTATCAGACCTATAATTATCAAACTGATAACCACCAATAAATAACGTGACAGTTATCGACCAGACAGGAAAAATACCTGATAGTCACTTGATGCCTCGCACTTGTATTTAACCAGCCCACACTGCTTGATCGAAATATTCTAAGTTTATGTTCCTCATTACCAAAGGCATAAGCGAGCTAAGCGGCAGTTTAGGGTCTCGAAACCACTAGAGGGCTCCCAAGAGTGGGTAACCTTTTTGGTGTCAACATTGTACCCTTTGTGTGTCCACTCAAATACTACTAGTCAAGTCATATTTATTTGTCTAGCCCTTTATCACAAAAAGTCTCAAAGGGCTGTACAGAGCACAACAACAAATTAACTAGTAAAATATAACATCAGCTATTTAAAATATCTTTGTAGGAACGGGTATATTTTAAGCAAAATATGGAAAAATAAACATGTAACTTGGTTAACATAGAATCCAAATGCGCAACAAACTAAAGACAGCTGAAGTTGATCACAAGGGAAGACTAAATGCAATGGCAAAGTAAATCCACTATTGAGCGGTGTCGGCATAAGTTTTAAGCAGACTTGTGAAATATGCCAACAATATTTTTAACAGAAATACAACAAAAGTACGACACAATAAATACAAAACTGAATACAAAATATAGTGCTCAAAAAAGGGGATCTCATATTATTTTGCTTGTATTCTGAAAATTAAAAAAAAAAATGAATAGACTTACTACCAAAATACTACTACAATAGTACTAGATCACAAAATACAACTACCGAATTATTTACCCAAAAAAAAAACCTACAAAAAGAAAACTACTGCAATATTACAAAATAAAGAAATATGACAAAAATACTAAGTAAATACTACAAAAATAACAAAAATACAACTAAAATACTGTTTCGGAAATACAATTATACTTTTACTGAAATACTAAAAAAAATACCAATACGTGATACTATAATATAAAAATCCACTACATTACTACTACGAAATACTACTAAAGGAGGTTTACAACAGAAGTACTGGAAATTACACCAATAGTGATATTACAGAAATTATCCAATGGAAATATCACAAAAATACAACAACAATAAAACTACAGTAACACTGTACTATAAAAAACTACAGATATACAACAAACATATTTGCATGAAAACACTAAAAAATACAACAGAGATAGTACAAAAGTCCTAAATAATAATACTAGTAATGCTACACAATACTATGATCATAAAACTACTGTAATACAAAAATACTATGAAAATACTACAAGATATACAACAACAAAAATCTAATTTCGAAATACAAAAGTACTAAAATACTAAAAAAATACTATGGAAATGCTACATAAAATCTATTTCCTCATGTTGAGGTTTTTGAGTTTTTCCTTGCCTTCATGTAGGTTTTAGATCAGGCAATGGTGTAATAATAGTCTGTGGTTAGTAATAATCTGTGGTCTGTGCAGCCCTTTGAGACTCTTTGTGATTAAGGGCTATACAAACAAACATGACTTGACTTCAGAAATACACCACCCCATACTACAATAATAGTACAAAAATAAAACTACAGTAACACTACAAAAAAACTATAGAACTTCAATAAAAATCTGACTTCAGAAATACTTAAATAATAATAATAATAATAATAATAATAAATAAATAAATAAAAAAAACTAAAAAAAACCTGCAGTAACACTTCAAAACTAAATAACAAGTCAAGTGCTTAAAACAGGGACCTAAAATACTATTTTGCTCCAATTGTGGTCGTTTCAGAACCAATTTGATTAAATTAATCGATTTAAAAAGAAGTATAACATGTCCCATGCGGCCCCCGACTCCAAATACTGTAGTTGCCCACCCCTGGAGTAGAACATAGAATGAATTCTAGTATGAATGCAAATCATTAAGTAATAGGTGCCCTAAATCGAATTATGCTCTTGGCCCCGAGAAGGCTTGGGCCGGTCCTGCTCATTACAATAGATTTCTATTTTCTTGTAAAACTAGCACAACTTAGTCTTGACTTCTAACTACCTCTTTAGAATCTGCGCGAGGCACGGGAGTTTGCAATAAGTCGCGTGGCAAAATACATTTTGATAACTGATCGTAATCCTTGCATTAATAACCAATTTATAATAGCCTGTTTACGCTTTATGGGACAATGCCATACAAACTGATGTAGCTGCCGTTAATCTTGAGGGAAGAAACGCAATGGCAAAGCTAAGCCACCATAGAGCAGTGGTAGACCTAAGATTTATGGCCCGAGCCCGAGCCCGAACCCGAGGCAATTTCGGGCCGGGTCGGGCCTGAAATGTCAGTCATACGGTCGGGTCGGGTCGGGTTCGGTCCTGCTTTTTTTTTTTTTTTTTTTTTTTAAATTAATTAATAATTATAAATATATGTTCATTAAAAATATATACTTAAACTATGTATGGATACTAGACCAAGGAATATAGTAAATCAAATAAATATAATTTGTGTACAATTAGTTGTGATTGCGGAAATCATAGCGTACAGTGACGTTGGTGACTTTTCCATCCGCGTTAACAAACGCATTTTGTAAAATACGATCGCGCTTTATTGTTTAAATAAACGCGTTATATAGACTAGAATCTCCCAATTATTATAATTAGCTCGCTTTATTTTGTTTTAAAGCGTATTATATAGAATACGATCGCTTTTGTCGGAAGCGTACATTGACGTTGGTGACATTTTCATCCGCGTTAAAAAACGCAATTTGTAGAATACGATCGCGCTTTATTGTTTAAATAAACGCGTTATATAGACTAGGATCTCCCAATTATTATAATTAGCTCGCTTTATTGTTTTAATAAGCGTTTTATATAGAATACGATCGGGGGGGGGGGGGGGGGGGGGGGATTTGCATAGGAGTCGGAAAAGGGCACAACACGTCAACACCCCCTGAATGAAAGTGCTGCGCTAAAATCTTAAGGACGTACTACTACTGCTGCTGTAGATTATGGCCCAATGATCAAGTCGTCAAAATGACGGACGCCCTTAAATGTTTTCGCTACCTCAAAAAAAAAAAAAACGTCAATGACAGATTGTCGCTTAATGTAACATCTGCAGTGCAGACACAGAAATATAAAAGATGTAAATGTTTATACAGTTTTATTTAACTTAGGCCTAGATGTTGTAACAAAAGGCAGAGTTTAATTTGTTATCATAAATCACCCCTCCTTATAAATAAAATATGTAATTTCGGGCCCCCTCGGGCCGGGCCAGCAAATCCAGTTAATTAGTCGGGCTCGGTCCGGGTCGGGTTTAATACCCCTCGGGCCTGCGTCGGGCTCGGGTGCTTTTTTTTGGCCCGATCTTACCTCTAAGCAGTGGTCTGTGTCATTTTAAAACCAGACTTGTGAAAAATGTCAACCATTTCAAGCACTTACAAGCACTTCACCCAAAATTAAAGCACTTTGAAACCCTGAAAAAACAACATTAAAGTTCAAGCATTTTCAAAGATTTCTAGCACCTGTATGAAACCTGTGTGTAGAACCATTTTATTGTATTGTTATTCATTCTGATTTTAATGACTGTGTAAGGCACACTGGACGGCGCATTTTCTAATTTCTGGCAATTTTGGGGTTTTGAGTGTGCTTCATAGTCTAAAAAGACTGGTATTTTGAAATATGTTTTCGCACTTTTAAAATTGCTAATATTCCATTAAAGCCAAAAATGTAATTCAAAAAATGGCGATAAGTATTTTCAGAATAGCATTAAAAATGTTAATCTAGATGGAATTTATTACTTAAAAGCGACTAAAATATTAATCAGACAAAGTTATAAAAGAAATTTTATTTTTTTATCTTTTTAACTCAGATAAAATGTTCCAACGCGCAAAATGTCCTGATTTACTTCTACTTGGAAGCGCTGGAGATGAAAATTTTCTAAAAATTTCGCAACTTTGAAAAAATGTATATTTCAACTTGTCATAATCTCTTTGCCAATGACGTTTCGAACCTTCGATGAGTCTCTAACCAATGACGATTTCAGCAGGCGATGGCAGTGAGCGATTTAATACGATTTGACAGTATTTCATGACTTACTTTGTCGCGGGAACTGCTCGGCCAGCTTGCGCAGACTGCTGAGGCTGTCAGCGCCAAGCTGGCTGAGGATGCCAGGCAGCATCTCGGTCAGCTGCTTGATCTCAGCGTGGCCGGTGATGGCGAAAGTGTTGGCCGAAAGTGACGCCTGGACTTTGGGGTTGTTGAAGTGGATCACCGTGCCGTCGTCTTTGATCATGTTCACCTGCAAGACGACGTCAAAATCGAAAAGATTTCCAGAAACTGTCTGGATAAAAAGAGCCTTTTTTTTCTTTTTACCTCTTCTATGCCGGCGATGTCATTAACGGAGAGCTTCTTCAGGGAACCTTGGAGCTTTTTGTCGTCAGCTGTTGCAGTTTTGTGGACCACCTTTTTCTTCCTGCGTGCCGTTCCCTGAGATCATTTTTTTAGAACAATCTTTACCATTTGTCCACCAATCAAATCCAAGTGATCTACACACGTTTTAATTAATCCAGAAAATGCTCCGTCTGACATGGGCCCAAAAAGAAAAAAATCATGTACAGACACTCCCCCACTTACGACCATTCGACTTACAAAAAACGGTACATACGAACATTTTTTTCGGGATTTCGAAGAATATCCTAACATTGCTGTAAGTACGGCTATGTATTGTGTGCACCTTTTTCCGAGTGCAGGTCAATACTGTAGTGCTTCTTTCCGCCAGTACTGGAGTGGGGCGCTGTGAGAAGTCACTCAGTATCCACCCCAAAGAAGAAATCCGCTTCCTCTCCCTAGTTTGTGTGTAAACAAACATTCTATACTGTATCTCCAGCGCACTAAGAACTTTGACATTTTTATTGTTTAATATCTCGTGCACCTATTCAATATAGTGGGTGTAAAGTGAAAAGATGAGGCGCCTCATTTCATTTGAAAGGAAAGTGGAATAAGAAAGCTTGATGCTGTTGAGAAAATGGTTGGATTGCTTTTTTTCTGGCACTCATTACCACGGAGGAGGAAGTCGCCTAACTCTTGAAGCTCATCTTCCAAAAGTAAGTTAAACGTAACTTTATTTATCTTTATATAGCCTATCATTTCATGAAATGTTTATTTTTTAGTACAAAACAATACAGGTTACTTATACAAGCCTTAAACATACTTATATAAACCTTAAACATACAAAATATAGCACTGAAGCAACTTACGAACAAATTCAACTTATGAACGATCGTCTGGAACCCATCTCGTTCGTAAGTAGGGCAGCGTCTGTAATCTATTAATTTGTGAGGGGATATGTGATCATATGTAAATACAAAAAGAAAGTTTGAAGCTAATGAGGAGTTTATAAAATTTGGCAAATTCTGATGGGTACCTTCTATCCTTGGTTTAGATCTTTAATATCTCAATCACACAAGCAGTCAATGATATTGCAACATCAATTAAGCTAAATCTTGCAACTTCATTGTGAAATACATCCACAGTTCCCTTGTATTTTGAAAACATTTGCAGTTTAGAAAATATTATTTTGACCTCACAGATGTGTATTAATTTCTCATTTGGTCAATGAGTCTGGACAATCATGATTTTTAACAACAAAGCCAACAAGATAAACATTTACTAAAATAAACCTATTAGTTGATAAATACAAAATTTTTAGAAAATAAAAAACTTATGGAAATTTTATCAGCCTTCGCTCATGGGAATTAGAAAAAAATAATAATTTCGTATGCAAGAGCTTTGACCGAGCTTTTGACCGATACGGGTTTTTCAGAACCAATACCAATACAAATGATTAGTACTAGAAGGCTGATAACAGATATTTTTAGTTGCTATTCATGACGTGTAAAAGCTTAACTGGCGTCAGAAATTTTCAATAATGCAAAAAAATATATATATTAGTAATTAATTTGAATAACACTTAAATAGCTCCTTGAAACTTTTTAGAGTAAATAAATAAGAATTTCAACGCAACTAAACATGACTTATCTTTCACTTAAACCAAAACCTAACAGCGCAGCAAATTAAATTAGGATTAACAGCAACTCATACAAAACGTACATAACAACCTAAATAGGAGAGAAGGAGAGAGGGGCTTGGCTGCTTCTGAGAATAAATATCCCAGTTTTGAATATATTAAGTCGGCCCGTCAAATAACTGAAACTGCAGATACCTGTCGAACTTCCAATTATTGGTGCCGATAATCGGTCAGCCCGGTAATCAGTTGACCTCTATTATAAGTTAAAAAACAATTTTAAATGGGTAATATTGTTTGATAATGAGATGCAACTTTGAGGAATTCAAATTCAACTCATAAAATCGGACCGGAGCTGTCACGATTTAGAAATTTCTAAAAAGATGAATTATCGATTCATTTAGCATTTCAGATTTTAGAGGAAGGATGAATTTCAACCAACAACAGGACCTTAAACTAGTGAGCGACAACAACAAAAACAAGCTAACTAGATAAACTCGCAGCAGCTGAAACCAGTGAATAGCTGGACTTGGTCAGAGTAAGCAAAAAAACATGCCACTAAAGCATTGCAAGAGCAATCCAGAATTTGTCAAGCAGCTAATAATAACATTAATGGCTAAAAGGGCGGGAGCCATTGCCTACAGCCGAGTGGCTGGTATGAGTAGCCCGAGAAAGGAACGGGTGGGGAAAAAGTGGAAGATCCCTGATTCACAGAACTCAAGGACGTTCAATTGCGTCATCAGCTGTGAAAGCTAGTTGGCTAGATGTGGGTACGGCTAACAACAACAATCAAAAAAAATCCTCATTTGAGCTGCCGTAGTATCAAATTGGCCAGCAAACATGTCAGCTTCTTCAAAGAGTTAACTTGAGAAATATCATCATCAAAAAAAAAGAAGAAAAAAAACCATCAAACCTAAAATCATATTAATGAGATAGCCCATGGTTTTGATTATTAATGAAAAGAGTTTTTTTTGTAAATTAATGGATTATTTTGACTATACTTTACTAGGGGTCGCTTTCTAACACACACTTGGGCTTTAAGTGTTGGCTTCTGTGTTTTTTCAATGCCAGAATTTTTTTACTGCAAAAAAAATCGCAGCTTAAAATATTGGCTTTCGAGGTCCACTAATTGGTATTGGTATGAGCCCTGTTAAAATGACATGGGTTAATCAGAGTCAAATAAAAAATCTCCAATCACAATTTACGTCCTGTCCGATTGTGTTGAAATCGCCGGGGTGTAAAGCAAACAGTCAAGGGGCTTGAAATGAGGCCAACAGCAACAGCTGGAGGCCTGGAATTGGAGCCATAAAGAGAACGCTGATGTCAGGAGGTTCACAACCACGGCTGGTGAACTTCCACCTCGGTGTAACATATCGGGCCCCACTATGTATTATTTGGTGACCCTAGTGGCGTAAAAATATTTTATTTATTTCAGGAAAACACAGTTGATTCAAATTATTATTATTTATTGTATTATATTTTATATTCTGGAGCCATATCCCCCTAGTGGGAGGTGGCTAGAGTCAAGAACACATTCACATTTTTGACTCTTTCTGGGAGATTGATAAAGAGGAAAGGATTCCCAGCCCCCTCGCTAAACCCAACTGATGTGTTGCACCATCTCATTGGGAGTCATTAGGTGACCAAACCCCCAAATTCCAACCCCAAGATGCCAGTCGAGGCTCGAACCAGCAACCTACCAGTATCGGGGCGGGCGCCCAACCCCCAAGCTGGTCAAATAATGGGCAAAAATATATGGGCCATGTCAAACATGTGATTATGTTTAAAAATGTTACATTATATTACAGAACCTGAATGAGTTGGCATATTTACGAATACAGAAGCCTGAATTATTTTGCAAAGCTAGCTTGTCCCAGTGGTGCTATTAGCGCTTCACTGCTACATATCGGCATCATGTTAATCTGTTAATAAAAAACGGGGTGAACTGCTGGAAGTGTGAATTTCCCTACGGGGATGAATAAAGTATCTATCTATCTATCTATCTATCTATCTATCGCACACAACGGAACATCGCATGTGATGTGCTACAACCTTTTCTCCATCGTTTCTTTCTCTGGCAACTTATATTAGCCACGCGCCTGCAGGGTATAGCTTGCTACAAGCAGCTATTGTTAGCTGCCTGTGTAAATGCATCTTGTTTCATAATGCAGTCCCATTCACCTTCCACAGATGCTCATGCAAGCAAATGCCCTTAACCTTTTCCACACGGTTTCCTTCTCTAGCCGCTCACATTAGCCATTTATCTGTAAGTTATGCCTCACAGTTACTGTTAGCTGCTACTACTTAGTCGTACAGTGTCACTCGCCTTTCTCAACTGGTCATAAAGGCAAACATTTGTCAACTCCCTTGATCTCCAACTTGTTTTCAAATGTTTCCTTGACTAGCAATTCATGTTAGCCACTTGGCTGCAGGCCACGATTATTAAGCTTGTCCCGGCACTTCACAGCCACTTATCGCACACACTGCATGTGATGGGATTCAGGCATCTTCAGCTTTTTTCCACCGTTTCTTACACTAGTCACTCATGTTTGCCACTTAACTGCAGGCCATGACTTGCAACTAAGCCACTCTTGCAATCTTTTATTTTGGGTACACTCGCACCAGCTCCAGCTATCTGTTCTTTCCAACTGCTATGGGTTTATCCAGATTGCTCATTACTTTTTAGACGCTTGCAGGGATTACCAATTACATTCCTTCCTGCTCACGCAAGAAAATATGGGTGTAGGCTTTAAACATTTGCTAAGTAATACAATTTGAGCTGTTGTGTGTCCTTTTCCGATGCACACGCTACTGGGACTTATAGTAGTGAAATAATATACACTGCCACATAAAAAAAATCAAAATACCATGGAAAATGATTTGAAACAACCTCCAAATTACCTCCAAGCAAAATTTACTCTTTAAAGTCTTAGAGCGGCCATTCCGGTTTTGGCTGATTTACATTTTACAATACTCAATAGAAGTAAGCGTACCTTTCCACCTATCCGGACTTGAGCCTGTAGCTTGGCGAGCTTCTCTTGATTCATTGTGCTTTTCTGTGTGAGAGAACAAGTTTAGGAATAAATAATTCACCTCGAAAAGGCAAAATGGACACGATATCGTTAACGCAAAAGAACCAACTCGTTAGATATAGAGACTTGTCAAACACGACAATTTTTAACAAAAATATTGTAATTAATTTCTGGTGCCAGTTTAAATCACGACAATATAATGAAGGCGCAACATGTTGTACACATTATACGAATGCTACTGGCGCTAATAATAGCCTAGCGCGTGGATAACTACGATACATTTCAACCACGCCTCAGAACTATGCATTTTTATCAGTTTTAACTCACTAAACTAGTAGCTTTGAATACGAATTTACATTTTCGACGGGTTTACCTTTGAAAAAAATATGAATTATTTTAGGACTTGCTGCCTCAGTCGCTACTGTTACTCGTGAGGCTAGCGGAAAGCAACACTGTCGTTGACGGTAAGGAAGTGGCATGACACTTCCGTTATTTCCAAAACAAATGTCAGGGATGTTTTTAACCCTCGCAAAATTCCTCAGAATTCCAGATTATTATTATTTTACTATTTCATTTGACTTCACTAGGAATCAGTTTGCGTTTAAATGCGCCTTGTGTTACTTTTCATCGAGTGCCAGGATGTACAGAATTTATTGTACTAACTTCTGGTATGGTGACAGCACGTTTGCTGTGAAACTTGACGTATCGCGGCAACACACCGGAACACGCGGTCGGGATAAAGGTCACGTGATCTCACCCTGTCAGAAATAAAATTATACAAGAAAATTGTATTTTTGCAAGATTATAGTTTATATCTATCGTTTGAGTGTATGTCAATGTTTTACAATTGTTGTGTATTACACGCGTGAACAGCGACAATGTCCGGTTTACGCTGTGTGAAGGGTTTTTCATCCGGGTTCACATCCGGTTTCACCCGCGCCGTTACCGTAGTATTTTATTTCCAAGGCCAGTTTTAGTCATCTACATAGCAAAGAAAAATGAAGAGTTCTTTATTAAACACAGTTTTATTTACAACATTTTACACTTTACTGTCTTTATCATCCCATCAAAACGTTGCAGCGGTGTCGAGCGGCAAAGGTGAGTGTTGAAGTTGCTGTAGTTGCGTTGCTTGTTTTGCTAGCTACTCTCTCGCGCTGACGTCATTTTATTATCAAAACAAGAGAATAGTCCGTTTATGAAGAACATTTTGGAGATTTTGATAGGTGAAGATTTAAACAAAGTTATGTTTTGCAGGTTTTGGAGAGAACATCCACTGGAGGACGTTGGAAGATGGCAAAAATGAGGCGGCAGCCAGGTGAGTAGTAGAGCCCGGGATACAACTTCAATCGGTTCTGAAATGAGGTTCACAAGGTGAAAATGTAGTAAAAACCTTTTGGTACGAAAGGTACTTTTGCCTTCCGAACACCTGGTACCTCTAATAAAATTACATAAGTGTAGATCGTGCTACTAGTATGTAATCAATGTGTTAAATCTATCGTTGGTATAACGTGATTTGAGATGGTACAGTGGAGTTAGTGAGTGGATGCAGATGGGGGGGAAGAGACTGTGACTTATAAGTAATATTGATTTTAACTTGCGAGGTCTAGATCAGCGATTGGTTAGGGTAATTATGCATGTGATTTATTTGCCATAGATTTTTTTCCCCTTTAAATACCACTGCAAATATTGGGATCCATAGCTAAACAAATTTAGGGGGGTTACATGTAATTCTGAACTGAATGAACAAATGGGAACAGAGCATAGGAGTTGTGGGTGGATCACCCATTAGCAATTGGCATTTTCATGATAACCAATAGAAGACCAGCATCTTATATGACCTTGACTAATAGGAGACAGGCATCTTAGAGAAGTCACTCGCAAAGTCATACTTATGAACACCGCAAAGTTTGAACTTTGTACATTTTTCGGCACGCAAAATAAATCGTTAAGTCTTAAGATTGGGCAAATGGTCTAAATAAAGGCCCAAAAATTGTATTCTACATTGTAATGTCTGAAAGTCGTAAGCTTGCAATGCTGTGACTGTGGGTCTACTGCCTGTCCATCCATTATCTGCACTGCTTATACTCAGTAGGGTCGCTGGGGTGCTGGAGCCCATTCGAGCTTGCCTCGGGCAGTGGGCAGGGGTCTACTGTAAACTGCAAAATACTTGCACGTTGTCGCTATGCAACTGAAATTTACATTATTCATAGTGGTCTGCCCCTCATGGTCATCATCCACAAGACGTGGTGTGGAGCCTGCAAAGGTAAATATTGAATAGTTTAGACTCGGAGTGCATACTATACTTGATAGGAATACTTATCTTTATTATTACTTTTTGCAGCACTTAAACCCAAATTCGCTGAGTCCAAGGATATTGCAGAACTTGCCCACAATTTTGTGATGGTCAACTTAGAGGTACGAAACCCAAGCCATTGAAGTTTTCCAGCATTCTCAAGCTTTCGTGATTTGATCAGGATGAGGAAGAACCAAAAGACGAGGCTTTCAGTCCAGATGGAGGTTATATCCCCCGCATCCTTTTCCTTGGTACGCCAATGCCATCAGTGCTGTTCTTTTTTTTTCTTGGAATGCTTTGTAAATAACAATTTTGTACATTTGCAGATCCCAGTGGCCAAGTCCACCCAGAAATCACCAACACAAATGGCAATCCCAACTACAAGTATTTTTACAGCAGTGCAGACCAAGGTAAAATGAAGTGATCCTGATAAAGTGAAATTGTGTTTCTAACTATTTGTGCTGAAGAACATACTATGGTATGAAAACGTATGTGAACCTTTTGGAAATTTTCACATAGAATCACCAGCAAATGTGATCTTGTCAATGTCAAAATCATACAAATGGAAAAACTCTTTTTTTCCTAAAACCATCATAAAATGTACAGGTTCCATGTTTTAATGAAGATAGCATGCAAACAACGACGGAAGAGGGAGGAATAAGTAACTTAAGTCACATTTACTATTTTGTGGCTTGGAAATTTCTCACATTCCTGCATAAAATAATCAATTGCGATCTGATCTTTGTAAAAAAATCACACAGATGGAAAAAACGGCATCTGATGGAACTGAAACCACCTAAACAATTATGGTTGTCCACATTTTAATGAGGATAGCATGCAAACAATGACATAAGGCGGATGATTAAGTAAGTGAACAGTCCAAAATCACACTGTTTGCCTGACCCAAGTAACCATGACAACAAAGGCTTGTCGTACCTGGAGCATACCTGCCAAGTACTCCGGTTTTGCCGTAATGAGTACGGTTTTCTTTAACCCACTACGGTGTTACGGTTGGGTCACATAAACTATGGTTTTCCCTTTTAAAAAAATAAAATCGTAAAAACATTCCACCGCAAGATGGAGACAAAGTACCATTTCAAACAACAGCTTTATCAGCACCGCAAGTCGTCTGGCAGTGCTGATATATCACTGCGCGAGGTTTATTTTTAGCTCAATTGTAGCACCATAATTGGCAGCGGGAATAGAGGTCATGGAGTCTACCGGAGAAGTGCAGAAAATTGTGAAACCGAAACGAAAATTACAGTGCTTTCGTGAAGAATATTCCAAAGCTTTCCCTGGAGTAATTATCACATCGAGAAAAGGTGAAAATTACGCCAACTGCACACGGTGTAGACAAGACTTTTCTGTGGGTCATGGAGGTATTAGCGATGTTAAAGACCAAGTGGAAACGAAAAAACACAAATCAAATGCAAATGACAGTAAGTCCAGCGGCAAAATCTTCACTTTTTTTGTCACCCCAACCGATTCTTTGGACGTCATAAATGCTGAAGTGTTATCTACTGAAGCGATCATTGAACATGGTGTTCCAATCGGTATGGCTGACCACATGGGACCGCTATTCAGGAGAATGTTTCCTGATTCTAAGATCGCTAAAAATATACTTGTGGGAGAACGAAACTGCCCTTCAGCGAATAAAAATTTAGTTTGTTTATTGCTTAAATATGTGCTGAAGTCAGTTAAGTGAAATGGAGAATTTCTAAGATGAACAACACCACCCCCCCTGACCTGACCTGACCCCTAGCGACTAGGCTTTCTCACTTTCAAAAGTTGGCAGGTATGCTGGATGAATCACTTTCGATATGAAGCAAAATAAACCATCAATATAGTAGCCAAAACTGAAGGAGTAAAGTTAAATCAAGCCCTCCCCTCTTAACTCATCCAATGCCATTGACAGTTTTAAACGTCATTGGCATGTCTATGGGCATCAATGGCAGCAAAGGAGTCAAGTGTTCGTGACTGGTATTAGTTTATATTGATTGTAGCTGGATGAACAGGGGGGGGGGGCACAAGGTGACAATCGGAATCATTTTTATGAGACAATTGGGGGAAAAACAAAGATAAAAAGGGCTGACTGAACAAACCATAGCTTTTCCTTCTCAACAGCGTCTATTAGTCAAGTCACCTTTTTTGTATCACACTTAATCACAAAATGTCTCAAAGGACTGCACAGGCCACAATTAGACCATCCCATGATCTGAAACAGGCTACAATGGAATGGAAAAGTACGTGAACCTTTTTGAAATTCTCACATTCCTGGATCAAATTGCCAACAAATATGATCTTTTGGTTGGTGAGGGGAAAAAATCCTTGTCTCTTTTAAAACAACCCAAACTTAAACATAGGTTACGTGTTTATGTATTAGTAATGGCATGCAAACAATGACAGAAGGGGGAGGAGTAGGTAACTGAACCGCCCCGAATCACACATGTGAAAAAAACTGTCTGCTTTAAACAAAACCACCCTGATATTATTAGGTTTGCATATTTTAATGATAGCAGGCAAATCAAGTCTAGGGTAAGGAATAAGAAACTGAACTGCCCCATTTAATATTTTGACCATTTTACCTGTAGTGGTGTCAGCGATGAAAGAGGCGGAGGAGAAGCTTACGGGCGACGCCTTCAAGCGTAGCCACGCCGGAGACGAGCTGTGAAGAGGCGGAGCTTCGGGGCTGCAAGGGCTACGTCACCTAGCAAACACTACTTTTTACAACAATGACAAACTGTACTGTCAATCAAGTGCCAAACGATGCACAATTTTCCGAAACGGGTCGGCGGTTTGTTTTGAATCGGACCGCTGATTTTTCAACATTTTGTTTCTAGTTCTTGGTATGCATTAATGCACCTTCTGTGTTGGGAACCCCTGAAATGCCACGACTACTTGTACCCGCAGACGGAAAATACCTAATGCTTCCAAAGATGGTTCTGATAGAGAAGGGAATTATTTTGCCCACCCTCTGGTCACTTGTTTTTCTTTACTTTGCACACATTATACATGTTGTTGTCATGGAGTTATTTTTTGCCTCATTCTTTTTACTCTTAGAAATAAAGGTTTGTTAAAGTAAACTTTTAAGGTCTGAATTGTGTGGAGAGTCAGGTACAAAACTTAAGTTTGTATTTTCTGAAAGTGCTGGGTTGGGATTACAAACTTGTGGCCAATTGAATTCATAACGCTCAGGTGAGTTGATTTGATAATCCTTTAAAATATTTAACTGATACATTATCAAAACTGTCTATTTTAGACATTCAATTTTACCAATACTTGATTTGTATTTAATCAAAGGGCTACTGCAGATACAGTAAAAATAAAGTGTTTCATTTACTAAAAGTTGGGCACAAGTACACTCACCTCTTTTCCCATGTCAAAAAATGTAAACCTCTAAAATTAACGTAACCTATTTATCAATATTTTTTAATCATGTAAATCACACAGTATTCAGGTTTTCCGTCTTTTATGTGATGTGTACGGATTGCATTTTCATTTGCAGAAGCAAAACTTCATCGCCAGGAGGCTGAAGTCACTGCAACAACTCTTAAGCCGAATGTGTATTATAGTTACACCTGATCTTTTTCCTTTTCCTTGCCTTATCCCAACTTAACAGGAGTCGGCTCCCGAACACAGTAAATAATGTGCTGATGGTTATACCCAACCGTTATGTTGCAACACCTGTCGTCAGGAGGCATTAGGTGACTAAACCCCCCAATTCCAACCCCGAATGCTGACTGCAAAGCAGGGAAGCAATGGGTACCAATGTTGTCTTAGATATAATCCGCAGTCAAGTGACCCCTATTAGGTAAAAAGATACTAATGGTTGAAATAATGAGCAAAATACGCAATACTTCCTAAACGTGATATTTTTCCTCTTTCTTGGAGACTTGTAGGTTTAGAAATTTGCAGTTGTAGAGTATTCAACAATTGGTCAGAATCTCGTTCTGCAATGTCAGAAAATGATCAAACAATGTCAAAACATGTGAGGTGAATACTGTGTTTGAAGTCAATCACACAGATGATGCTGGAATGTGATGTTGGGGACGTGGGTGTTGGCTTCATTTGCGCATCAAAGGTTGCTGTGACCACTCCATCACAGGGGGTCCACCCCCCAGGAGTCCGGAACCGAGGACTGGTACAAGTCCTGACCAAGTCTCGGTTCAACAAGCAGCCAGAGAACCTTGCCAAGTCTGCAGCCAAGCGTGATCAAGCCAGCGACCAAACCGGTGGGACAAAACCAGCGACCTCAGTGAAGCCTCAAGCCACCTGTAGTCAACCTCTCCTTCAACACTCTGCATCCGGTGGTCCTCGTCCCAACCAGCTCTCAAGCCTACCAGGATTCCTCATCGCTTTACAGCAGAGGACATAAAGATTGGGCCTTCATCTTCATCAACGCAGAACTTCGCACAACATCATGTTGTTGCTAGGTATTGGTATAGGTGTGATGTAAAATGGGGAAATCTATCAAAATACAGTAATAATAATCAAGCCATTGTTGGTTCCCGTTTGAGTTCTAGTTTTGTTTTATTTTCTTATGATTGTTTTGTGTTCTATTCAAGCTTCTTCATTAGATGATTAGTAAAAGAAAAGTCCATAAATCCAAGAGTGTGTGTGTCTTGATTAAAGTATATTGAACTATCAAAAACGGTAAAAGTAATTCCACATAAGTGTGTGTAGCCACCCTTTAGAATAACTAAACGAGGGTTTTCATCCCTTTTCCTAACATAATGATCTTAAAACGTATGTGGTGCTCCAAAAAGGCGAGACGAGTTTTGAAAAGATTAAACTCGGCTCTTTGATTCAGTTGGTCAATAAATTATTATTGGAATTATTCGCTACACAGTTTTATGGCAAAACTTGAAGACACTAACATTATCGGCCGCCATCTTCCTACGACAGAAACCTAAATGGCCATGTACTGGCAGTAGCTCGTACAGGTGCTGCTTTTCGCACTAAACGACCACTTAACACACAAAGCTATGTCCTAAATGTGACGGCCGCAGAGTCAAGTCATTCAGGCAAATTTTTTTCGGTTTCCTTTTCAAGCCACTGATATTAGTCACATGGCTGCAGGCAATTGCTCGCTGCTATTGTTAACTGCTTCGGCGTTGTCATATCATGTCACATACCTACAGCTGCTCATACATGGGAACGTCACAGAGTTCAGTCTTTCTCCATTTTTTTTTCACTGTTCACTTCTCTAGCCTTTTGGCTACAGAAAATGGTTCAGCACTTTCTTTTAATGTTGTTATCTTTTCCAGCTTCATACCTCTGTGTTACTTGCCTTCTATTGAGCTCTATGATCCATTTTTTTACTGGCCTTCCTAATAGCTTCTCCTGCTATCAATTGAAGTTGGGCATCTAGGCCAGATCTGACCAACTCCAGCTCATTCTAGCTTCTTTCGAGTCTATCCAACTTGCTTGGTCTATGTCGCCCCCGTGATTAACACCAGCTTTCATGTCCTGTCCCTGGCTGAAATTTTTCTGTATTCATGCAAGAAAATTTGAAAGTAGGTTACCAAATTGTGTGGAAAGTAGTACCATATGGGTTTCCTTGGTGTGTCTCTTTCCAATCCACACGCTTCAGCTCAATCCTGAGCTACAACGACCTCTAGTGGTAAAAGATTACACTCACTATAAGCAATTTTCTTTAACATGATTGGTTGCAAATATGCTGGGAGTTTTACCAAGCATTAAAACATTATTTAACCAAAATGACTTATTTGCAAAGTAAGCATCCACAGACTAGTCACTTGGTTGTTTAATTCTCCATTTGACCAACCGTTTTTGTTGTTTTCTTACAAGCGATTACAAAGTCCATTTGACGTCACGTCCCCTTGAAGTAAACCTTCTCTAAAATTACAGCTGACAAATCAGCACAATCACACTAAGTGTATACTGTATATTAAAAAAACACTCTAAAAAATGAATTATTAAAAATGACACCGCTATCGCATTGAGGCAGGAGAATTCGGCAGCTCACAAGATTGGCTCGTGTTTGTGTGTTTTTGGGAGTGTGGCTGGCGGGTGTTTTCCCCTAAAGCCTTCCCTGTTTAGCGTCCCCAATGGCTCCCCAAACATCAAAGACAAACTCGTCCGGGAAAGCAAAATCTCCAAGGGTCTCGTCTAGCGCCATGGCAAACTCGTCCGGGTTCATCTTGTCGCGGCCCACTTCAACCATGGTGGCCGCTGGAAACAAATTCACAAATTACTTGCTTGTATTTCATTTTTTTTAGTTGTGGCAACTCACCAAGTTCCGTGTCTCTGATGCCCATGTAGCTCTCTAGCAGATCATCCACTTTTTTCACTGCTTTCTCTTCAAACTCTGTTGGCTGCACAATGCAAACATTTCCTATAGTTTTTTGTTAGGGATGTACGATAATTATCGAGACAATACACGACAACAGTTTCTTTATGGCGTTATTTAGCAAGCTTGCTACGCCATTGCTAAACTCGGCCGATTGCAGGGTTTGTTTTGGCCCTCTAGCCAATCTGTGGCTCCGAATAACTTCAGCCAATAGCGATCGATTTAACGGATGATTGACACATTGGTTAGCCAATTAAACGCCGGTATATAAATCCCAGCATACACCGCGGACTTGCCACGCCATTGCTAAACTCGGCCGATTGCAGGGTTGGTTTTGGCCATCTAGCCAATCCGAGGCTCCGAATAACTTCAGCCAATAGCGATCGATTTAACGGATGATTGACACATTGGTTAGCCAATGAAACGCCGGTATATAAATCCCAGCATACACCGCGGACTTGCTACGCCATTGCTAAACTCGGCCGATTGCAGGGTTTGTTTTGGCCCTCTAGCCAATCCAAGGCTCCGAATAACTTCAGCCAATAGCGATCACTTTAACGGATGATTGACACATTGGTTAGCCAATGAAACGCCGGTATATAAATCCCAGCATACACCGCGGACCTGCTACACCATTGCTAAACTCCGCCGATTGCAGGGTTTGTTTTGGCCATCTAGCCAATCCGAGGCTCCGAATAACTTCAGCCAATAGCGATCGATTTAACGGATGATTGACACATTGGTTAGCCAATGAAACGCCGGTATATAAATCCCGACTTGCTACGCCATTGCTAAACTCGGCCGATTGCAGGGTTTGTTTTGGCCCTCTAGCCAATCCGAGGCTCCGAATAACTTCAGCCAATAGCGATCGATTTAACGGATGATTGACACATTGGTTAGCCAATGAAACGCCGGTATATAAATCCCAGCATACACCGCGGACTTGCTACGCCATTGCTAAACTCGGCCGATTGCAGGGTTTGTTTTGGCCATCTAGCCAATCCGAGGCTCCGAATAACTTCAGCCAATAGTGATCGATTCAAATGATGATTGACACATTGGTTAGTCAATGAAACGCCGGTATATAAATCCCGGCATACACCGCGGACTACTCCACGTTCGGGGTAAAATCGAGTCGGCGGCTGTTGAGTAAGTTGCGAGACCTTGCGAATTTAATATTGAGCCATATATAAGGCGCACTGTGTTATAAGGCGCACGGTCAGCTTTTGAAAAAAATTAAGACTTTTAGGTGCGCCTTATAGTGCGGAAAATACAGTAATTAAATTGATAAAGGCCAAATATGACATCAGTTGTTGGCTTGCTTGAAGAAAAAAACTCAATGATTAATCACTTGGCGCCACGCTATAACATTCAATCAGCAGACACTACTTGTTAGCAAAATTGTAAGCATTTACTGTGTATTCATATACAGTTACTATATGTTTTGAGTACCGATTGAACTTTAGTGAGTACAGTATATTGCATTTGATTTTGTTTACAGAACGTTTTTAGTTTCTTTTTGGGCGGACGATCACGTCTCTTTGTATGTGAATGCAATTTAATCCAGAGTTTATTTTATTGCAATATATTGTGGCACTTCTGTGTACTAGACATAGACTAAGTGTAGTGTACATATTTCCATGTTTTAAGCTCCTTCAGCAGATCATCCTGCCGTATAGTTGCTTTGCGTGCGCTGCTATAGAATTCCACAGCTGTGAGTGGCCAAATGTTAAATTTGCCCATTGAAGTTTCCTCTCTCTGCATCAGCATTTATATGTGTGAGTGTATTAAAAAATAGTAATGCCGCTTGATAAGGAAAGAGTGATATATTTTTCTTAGTCAAGAAATATGACACTAAGTATTGGAGAATTTGTATGTTCCAAAGTGACAAATTTTAACATAATGAACACACTCATATGCACTTTCTGCAATATCTATATTTCAGTATAATAACAATATCCCATCATTTTTGTTACTGATGAAACAAGTAGTATTGAGCAATTGATAAAGTTAACCTATAGTCTCTCCAACACTAATTTCTGGAGACATATTCACTGAAGCTGCAAGTTATTGGAAACTAAAATAAAAACACACATGAAACTAATCTGATTTAGCATGTGCTTGTATATTTAAAAAAAATGTGTGCAGTTAAGAAAGTTATTGGTTTCCAAAAGCAAGATTTTAACCATGTCTGGAGGAAAAAACAGTTATTGGTCATCCCTAGTTTTGATTAGAGATTGACAGATTATCGGGCTGGCCGATTATCGGCACAGATATAGGTATATTTTCTTTTTTAACTTATTTGACGGGCCGAATAAATACATTTAAAACTGTGTTAGGCTCAGATGCAGCCTAGCCCCTATCTCCCTCCTTCTGTCTCTAATGCTACCCACCCCATGCCTTCTGATTGTATAAGCAACCAGGGACAGAGCTACTAAAGGAAGACGAATAACCTTAGAGCGGAGTAAACTGGCAGCTCTACTAACTACTGAGTCCCGAACTGCCTGTGAATAAAGATGGCTCATAATATTGAGATTAAAAAAAGTACTCAGTAAAAAAGCGTATGTGTGATAAATAGCATGAAAAGTGTAGTTGACTTGTTTTAGGGAAGCACATTCAAGTGGAGACTGATATAATATCTCATAACGGGTGTCGCAGTGGCTCAGGAGGTAGAGCAGTCGTCTTGGAAACAAGAGATCGCAGTTCGAATCCTCCGTGTTACATGTCGAAGTGTCCTTGGGTAAGACACTGGATGCCCCAATAAGCAGGTTAGTGCCTTACATGGCTGCACGGCCGCTATTGAGAAATGTGAAGCACACTGTAAAGCGCTTGGGGAAGTCTTGACTTGCAAAGCGCGATATAAATGCAGATCATTTCAATTCATTTCATAACGTTAGTTCGTCAATTAGGTATTTGTATTTGTGATTGAGAGCATAAAAAGCAAGCTAAAGGAAGGTTGAGGTAATTTTTTTATTCATATTTTGTTTACAGTAAAAAAGTTTAAGATTTTATGTACTTTTAAAGGAGATGCTGATGAGCCTAATTTTATTTCCTGCACTGTAAGTTTTAGGTTTAGGTCAAAGATTAGTCATGTTAGTTGTGTTGAAATTATAATTAATTTACTGCTAAAAGTTACAGGGAGCTTAATAAGTTTTAACGTGCCTTAATACAAATTTCTGCTAAGCTTAATTTTCTTTCTTGCTCTGTTAGTTTATTGTGCCAGTTCAAACTTGGCCAAGTTAGTTATGTTGAAATTCTAATTTACTGTAAAAATCTTTGGAGGTTGACATTTTAATTTTTTTCCACTGATCATCATACACAAGGTTAGAGTGTATTAAAAAAATAAACACATTTTATAAACAATTGATGAAACAGAGGAGGGGGGGAAGGAGCTGTCTGCAAAAAATCCTGCGATGAGCATGAGAACAGCAGGTAAACATCCTCAATGTCCAGTTGTGTCAGACACAGTATTTTCCAATTATTCCATTAATCGAGATTATACCCGCTTGGGTATGTTCCTTTTGGGCAAGGTCGATTATTTTCAGTCCCTCTGGTAAAATACATTTTATCAATTGCACTGAATGCCCAATTTAAAAATTCAATTTTGGCAACAGTGAAAATATCAAGCAAAGAGAAGCGAGTCTATTGTTTAAGAGAACTATTAAAGTTTTATGAATTTATAACAATTATTCTTTGTTTCTTTCAGCATTCTTACACCAATTTTTAAGCTTTCACAGCAACTGAATATCAGCTCCAAATATTAATAATCTGCCTCCTCTTAAATCTAATAATCTGTATTGGCCCTGAAAAACCCTTATTGGTCGATCCTTAGTTTTGTTATTTTAGATATGACAAATAAAAAGCACTTACTTCGTCCTCTACTGTCGCTGGACCCTTGGAGCGGAGTCTCAGCGTTCCTTTGCCGATCCCAATTTTGTTGTCACTGCTGGGCTTGCCGCCCTTTGACCTTGGCTCCAGCATTTCTGAGTAGAAATATAAATACTGTTTCAGCTTTTACATCCTAATTATCAACAACAATTGCTACCTAGTTAATTGTGGCATAGGTAAATTTATCGATGTAAAACACATGGAAAGTAAGAATACAATTTGTATTAAAGGCCATGTATTGATATAATGGATTACTGTATGCTAATAATTTTTGTGTGCCTCACCAAAGGCCTTCATGGGCTCTACCAGCTTGAGAGTGAAGGTCTCGTTCTTTGGCAACTCCTTCAGCATGCGTGCCACCTCGTAGTGGCGCGTTCCCACAATGTTGTGGCCGTTGATGCGCTCGATGTGGTCTCCCACGCAGATCACCTTCACCTTGTCCACCACGCTGCCCTCTTTGATGCGCTGCAGCCGCAAAATACACTATGTATTACCCCAATATTGCTGGGATCTGGGATGGGAGAACTTTGGCCTGAGGGCCATATGTAGCGCACAAGGCTTTTTAAATCTGGCCCATTGAGCGATCTACCATATTTTCTGCACTATGAATCACTCGAGAGCAAAAGTCACACCAGCCATAAATGCATGATAAAGAACGAAAACACGTAAAGACACTTTATTATGTTTGTTTGTAAACATTGTCACATATCCAGGGGGCAGGGCTTAGCCTGGAGCCAAAAGCAAGGGAAAGACAATATATCAACAACCCTATGTGCTAGGTTTAGCTTTGTATCATCAAAAAAGATGGCTTTAACATAATTTTAATATCCCCGGTGTTGCCCCGCAACCCCTGTGAGGATAAGCAGCATGGAAAATGGATGTATATATTTATACTGTATGTATGTAGAGGCCACATAGGCCAAATCGTATGCTTACATGCCTGGGATGTCAACACAATAAAAGTTATTCGGATAACCATAACAGAATTAATAACCAAATAAATTCACCAAAATTAATGTTTTTTTTGTATAGCCCTTCATCACAAGACATCTCAAAGGGGGGTACAGACAACACACAGACATCATGAACATGAAATATGGGTAATAAGAGGTTATTAAAACGATAATGTTTATTTTATAACAATAGTTTTTACTTATTTACAAAACCATCCTTGTCACTCCAAATAACTGCTTCTTTCTGCTGCTTGATTTCAGGTTTAGGCTACATATTTTACTACTGTCGGTGTGTAATTTACAGAATCAGATTTACTTTTCTGTGCCATTTTTTTAATCCCTTCTCAGTTGTTTTTAAAATCTACTGACAACGTTGAAATTTTAAAAACAGGCTAAAAGCGCTCTCTGGCGAGTAGGTGTGAAAAGAATATGCAAAATGATAATTAAGGTGGGGTGCGCCATTTGAGGTGTCCTTAAAGTTGAAAGTTAAATATTTGTAAATATTTTAAATGTTTAAGTATGTGTTAACGATGCCCAAATGAGTTAAAAAAAAACCTTGTGTTTTATTTTCTATTGCAACTATCTGCTTTTATCTGACCTTTATCAGGCCTGTTCGGGTCAGAACAAACCCCAAAAAAGTTATAAAGAAATAAGTCTATTTTGTATTTTGTTTATTTGAGCGCTTCTAAGAAATGCACACAAATCATGTGTTACTCTGCTGGCATCTTCTGGCTTAAAGTCATGATTGCAGCCTTAAATATTCAAATCTTGCACCCCACTTTTTAGATATATTTTTTTTAAACATTTCAAATCTATGACGCACCCATAGCTAAACTGTGGAAAAGGTGACTTCTAATACAGAAAATACAGTACTAGGGGGAAAATGGTTGTAGGGCAAGTCTTAGTGCTTTGATTAGTAGGATGTAGGACCACTGCTCCTCCCTCCATAATCTTCGAAGTTTGTCTCGTCCAGTTCTACTAAAAATAGGGCCCCAGAATTCTATTGAACTTCTCTGGTATTTGTGGAATGCTTCGGTCAGTGTCTCAATATTTCTTCCACTGCTCAATAATTCCTGGCCTATATTGTGAGTTTAAACAACCCAAATCTTCACTTTGCTATCAGTTGCACAGCTGTTCAACAGAGAACCATGCATTAAACATAAATGAAAACAAAATATATAATATTAAAGTCTAGCAGTAAGAAATAGTCAGAGAGTGTATGTCCCTCAGATGAAAACAAAATATATAATTTTAAAGTCTAGCAGTAAGAAATAGTCAGAGAGTGTCCGTCCCTCAGACGCTGAGACCACGTAAGCTTATTCCAGACGCAGCAAAACAAGACTACAGGTGACCTCGGCCAAGGTCCAACAATGCCAATATGGATCAGCATCGGACTGGTAATAAAATTCCCACAAAAGCCGCGCAAATTAAGAGCTCACAAAATACCTACTACAATGAAGAAAAATAATCACGTGAAATATGTGAACTGCTTTTGGATTTAACTTCAGACTAGGAAGTTTATTGAAAACTAATTATTGCTTACTATTTCAATAATTGATCAATTTGTTTAGATATGGTTTAGATTACAACTCATCTAAGTTCTTAATGTATTTGCCTTTAAAAAACTGATTAACATTGCGATAAAATCAATATCAAACATTTGGCTGATGTTGGTATCACATGTTTTACCTTAATGGAAATGTAAATGGAAATCTTCTGCATTTATATAGCACTTTTAAAGTCAATGAACACCTCCCAAAGCGCTTTACAAACTTTTCCCTTTTACACACTAACTAACCGAAAGCAGCGTCAGCCATGCAAGGCAACTACCTGCTATCAGGGGCATTAGGGATTCAGTGTCTTGCCCAAGGACACTTCGACATATAACACGAAGGAGCTGGGAATCGAATGACAAAAAAAATGTTATATTTGGACGACTATTTTGTTTTGAAATGGGGGCAAAAGAGATATAGGGCGGCAGTAGCTCAGGAGGTAGAGCGCTCGTCTTGGGATCAAGTGATCCCAGTTCGAATCCCGGCTCGTCCGTGTTACATGTCGAATTGTCCTTGGGTAAGACACTGAACCCCTAATACCCCCAATAAGCAGGTTAGCGCTTTACATGGCTGCAAGGCCGCTATTGGGAAATGTGGAGCACATTGTAAAGCGCTTTGAGAAGTCATTGACTTAAAAAGCGCTATATAAAATGCAGATCATTTCATATTATTTCATATTTTTGACATGTTTTATCTCCAGTTTACCTTGATGAGGTTGGTTAATTTAATGGATACAATTGTGCTATGAATAGATATGAATGGCAGAGGTAGTCAAGAACGACTGATATTGACCCATATGATGCACGACAACTCATGTTTTGCTGCGGGCTTTATGTTCAGTGTCAGGTTGGGAAGAGCGAAGGAGAATGAATGTTGGTGAATGTGAGTGTGTTCTTGTCTCTAGCTTCCTCCCACTAGGAGGATATAGCTTCGGTATATTGATTGGTTGATTACCTTAATGAAGGCGAAACCTGCGCCGTTGTCGGTGATGGTGAGGCCCAGTGCATCTTCTGACTTGGACACCTCGACCTCCTTCTTGATGCCCCGGACGTGGGCAAAAATAAAGTCCTCCAGGCCAATCTGACCCCCCAAGAGCTTGTCCATATCGATCTTATGTGTGTTGAGGGTGCAGAAGAGGATCTGTGGAAAAAAAAAGACTTCTGAAAGAACAATAT